>NW_013805600.1:0-526 GCF_000517525.1 Limulus polyphemus | reverse complement strand
GTATCTTCTTCCGTACTGGTCTACGTCTCGTTGGCTTCTGCTTCACGTGGGGTTTATCCACTTCATCAGGAAATGTCCTATCATCGGTAACAGTTACATCAGTGGTAGTAACTTCATCAAGAGCTTTACCGTTTCCCTTCTCAAACTGAGTAGAGTTTCTTCTTCGACGGTGGCTTCTTCAGGTGTCACGTCTTCAGCAGCGTCATTTGTTCTGTGGTCCATTTCGTTCCAACTGAAATGTCCTGGACCGTGATAACGCCAAAGCCTGTTGGCATGCACCACTTTTGGCTTACCTCGCCGACCACATTTTACCCGGAAAGTCACGTCTCAGAGACGATCCACTATGTCATATGGGCCTTCCCATGGAGAAGACAACTTAGGAGACTTCCCACACCTTGTCTCCTGGTTCAAAGCTGACTTCAGTAGATCTCTTATCATAAGTTAACTTCATCGAATCAGCAGACGTTTTCAAGTTTGAACGCACTTGATGGTGGATATCATACATCCTTTCTTATAACACTTTCAC
>NW_013805599.1:0-1069 GCF_000517525.1 Limulus polyphemus | reverse complement strand
TATTGCTATCCTGTGTTACCCTGTCTGTAATATTGCTATCCTGTGTTACCCTGTCTGTCACATTGCTATCCTGTGTTACCCTGTCTGTACGTTTCTTTTCGCCAAACAGCGAATTTCGTCTACTACTTCCTGTTAATCCTCCTTAAACCTGTCTCAACTCACCTGTGTAACCTTATTCTCAATTCCGAAATACCACAGCGTGAAAAATGTCCAATGTAGATAAACACCTCTATCCCCCAGCTGTATTCTTGGTTAAAACAAAATTCCAGTTTCGTCGTGATGCATCTTGTCAAAATGTGGCGTGTATTACGTCATCACCGGGCGTATGACTTGTGGTCACAGTTGCGCTATTTTCTTTAGTCTGTATTTAACACAATTATTGGTATTCAGCCTTCTGCTTATTTCTAAAATCATCATTTCTTGTTCGCTGTGTCATATCTGGATTCAACACGTTCTTTTTTTTTGTGTGTGTGTAACTATCAGTTGCCAGCTTTAATATATATACTTGAACGCTGTAAACTTCTTTAGTGGTCAGTTACGATATTATTAACACAGTAAATTTACCACCCATTAAGTAATTGGTTGGCCCGCATGGCCAGGTGGTTAAATTAAACACTCAATATGGTTTGTGTTTTAGTGAACGCTCCTGAAAAAGCTGCAAAGCAAAACGTTTAGTGTTTAATTAAATAAGAACAACATTTTGATGTTATAAGGTCGTTTATTTCTAGTATTAATATCCCTATCTATCGTATCCAGTATTTACTCTCCCCTACCACGAAATGTCATTAAATCAGTAATGAATGGTTGATAACTCTGACATCAAATACATAACACCATGTTAAATGTCAGGCCAAGAATAAAAGGTTTGTGCAAAATTTGTTTGTTTGTTTTGAATCTCGCGCAAAGCTACAAGAGGGCTATCTGCGCTAGCCGTCCCTAATTTAGCAGTGTAAGACTAGAGGGCCGGCAGCTAGTCATCACCACCCACCGCTAACTCTTGGGCTACTCTTTTACCAACGAATAGTGGGATTGACCGTCACATTATAACACCCCCACGGCTGAAAGGGCG
>NW_013805598.1:0-971 GCF_000517525.1 Limulus polyphemus | reverse complement strand
GTCCGGTTTCTAGGATTGTTAGTCCGCAGACATGCCGCTGTGCTACTGGGAGGTGAATTATGATTAAGAGGAATGTAAAATCGAAAGTGAAAATATAAAGAACCTATTTGAATTTCAAAATTCAGTAATAAATCTTAGCTATTTACTTTTTGATTTTTTCTTCAAGAAACATCACGATCCTTTCACAAAAAAAGTTTGTTTATATGGTTGAGCGTAGCCTAGTAGTTAGCTGCAGGGATGCGGATCAAAAAGTCCAAGGTTCCAGCTGTGATGCCGCTCAACACGATGTGCACTTTCAGTTATGGACGCGTCAATCCCGTTATTCGGTTCATTGAAACTGGTGGGCACTGTTCAGGTCAAATCCTACTTGTTTGTTTAGAATTTCGACCAAAACTATATAAGGATTATTTGCGTATTGCCGTCCCTTATTTTGAACAGAGGCCCGTATGGTCAGGTGGTTAGGGCGCTCGACTCGCAATCTGCGGGTTCGAATCCCCGTCACACCAAACATGCTCGCCCTTTCAGCCGTGGGGGCGTTATAATGTGACGGTCAACCCCACTATTCGTTGGTAAAAGAGTAGCCCAAGAGTTGGCGGTGGGTGGTGATGACTAGCTGCCTTCCCTCTAGTCTTACATTACTATATTAGGGACGGCTAACGCAGATAGCCTTCATGTAGCTTTGCGCGAAATTCAAAACAAACTAACTATAAACAAACAATATTTTGAACTGATAGATTAGCTAGAAGGAAATCAAATAATCGACAGTACCCACCGTCAACTCTGAGTCTAGACTTATCTGACTGAAGAGCGAATAGTGAGATTTGACCGTCACTCTTATAGTGCACTCTCGGTCCCAGAGTGTGGAGAGTGTTCTTGTTGCAATAGGACGCATACAATACATATACCGACCGAGTACTATAACTACTAGGCTACATCCAACCAAGTTAGTGCCCGGCATGGCCAGGTGGATA
>NW_013805597.1:0-526 GCF_000517525.1 Limulus polyphemus | reverse complement strand
CAGACATATTCAGTCCCGTTACGAAGACACATCCCAGATATGAATGTCAGTAATAGGAGTGATCCAGTGCGAAGGAAGCCACAGGAATTCAATGGGAAGGCATCGTGGAAAGCATATAGAGCACAGTTTGAACTACTGGCAGAGATGAACGGATGGACAGAGGAGCAGAAAGCAGTATATCTGGTAACGAGCTTGAAGGGACAACCACTGGAAATACTTGGACAGTTGACAGCAGCCGACAGACACAACTATAAAGCACTGATAGAGGCTCTGGAACTCAGGTACAGAACTCAGAATCAGTCAGAAGTTTACAGGGCAAGGTTTAGGACGAGAATCCGTGCTAAAGGGGAGAGCCTGCAAGAGCTGGCACAAGACTTGGAAAGCATGGCACACAAGGCTTACCCAACTGCACCACTCGATCTCCTCAAGTTGTTGCTGAGGGATCAGTTCGTAGATGCCTTGGACAGTCCACAACTTAAGATATAAGTGAAGCAAGCACACCCCTCTACCATGCAGGATGCAATGG
>NW_013805596.1:0-526 GCF_000517525.1 Limulus polyphemus | reverse complement strand
TATAAGGAAACTGAAACTAAGTTGTGAGGTAATTAAAATTGATTAACTATATAAAATATATCATCGTCATTTATTAATGAAACAGAGTATTTTTAATCATTTTAATTTTGGAGCTGATTTTTATATTGTACTTTTTTTCGAACAGAAAACTTGGCACAACTGTCGGTGCGTTGGCTACATATAGTCAGAGGTTTTAAGAGTATTTTAGTATATGATCCACAAGTAATACAACTGTGGCGATAATAATATTTTAGTCACAGATTTTTACTGTGTTTTAGTATATGATCCATAGGAAGTGCAAGAGTGTCGATAACAGTAATTTACTCAGAGAGTTTCACTGTGTTTTAGTATATGATATATAGGAAGTGCACCATTGTCGATAACAATACTTTAGTCAGAGATTTTACTGTGTTTTAGTATATGATATATAGGAAGTGCACCATTGTCGATAACAATACTTTAGTCAGAGATTTTCACTGTGTTTTAGTATATGATCCATATGAAGTGCAAGTGTGTCGATAACAGT
>NW_013805595.1:0-668 GCF_000517525.1 Limulus polyphemus | reverse complement strand
AGAGTTCATCCTCTTCATCAAGTTTGGAAGAGTTCATCCTCTTCATCAAACTTCGAAGAGTCCATCCTCTTCATCAAGCTTGGAAGAGTTCATCAAGTTTGGCAGAGTTCATTCTCTTCATCAAGCTTGGCAGAGTTCATCCTCTTCATTAAGCATGGAAGAGTTCATCCTCCTCGTCAAGTTTGGAAGAGTTCACCCTCTTCATCAAACTTGGCAGAGTTCATCCTCTTCATCAAGTTTGGAAAAGTTCATCCTCTTCTCATTGTATAATTCACCAAAGCGACAAAGAAAACATTTTCTTTTCGTATAGATTCATTCAGTAGTATTATAACGTATCTTTTTACTAAGATATTTGAAGCTCAAAGCAAAGTATTGAAATTTATTAATGAGTTAAACAAATCTCTTCATCAAACTTCGAAGAGTTCATTCTCTTCATCAAGCTTGGAAGAGTTCATTCTCTACATCAAGTTTGGCAGAGTTCATTCTCTTCATCAAGCTTGGCAGAGTTCATCCTCTTCATGAAGTTTGGAAGAGTTCATCCTCTTCATCAAACCTCGAAGAGTTCATCCTCTTCATCAAGCTTGGAAGAGTTCATCCTCTTCATCAAGCTTGAAGAGTTCATCCTCTTCATCAAGTTTGGAAGAGTTCATCCTCTTCATCAAGCTTGG
>NW_013805594.1:0-525 GCF_000517525.1 Limulus polyphemus | reverse complement strand
AATGTTGTGTTACTTGTACCACGAAACACGAGGAATAAAGTGGCAAGAGTCCTTCCTCCAATATTTCGACGTATTTCGCTAAATTTATGTTGCCAACGCACTCCACTAAGCTAGATCTTCCACCAACCCAAACAGCTCCCCAAACCATCACGCTGAAACCACCATGCTTCACAGTTCTTTCGTCTGACTTTGTTGGCAGGTCTTAATAAGGGCTTCCGTCTAGCTGCTCTGCAACGATAACCCAATCTGTGGAGAATCCGTTGAACAGATTTCGGGCTCATCCCACCAACTTTGGCCACTTCTGCAATCGTTAATCTGGGATCCATTTCGATGCTCCTCTTGACAGCCCTTTTTTGTCCTCTCCGATGGACCAGGACGACCCGGACGCTGCTCAGCTGTTTCCTTGCCGTGTTTCCTGAACTGCACGATGATTCTGTAGACTTTCGAAAGCGAGATTCCTAAATTCTGCGAAATTTGCCGCTGACTTATTCCACCATCTGCTTGACCAACTATCCTTCCTCTAAC
>NW_013805593.1:0-522 GCF_000517525.1 Limulus polyphemus | reverse complement strand
CCCTTTCCTTCATAATACTATAAAGGTTAATGCCATCCAAATTCCCTTAGTGAAACCATGTTCATGAAACCAATAAAATTCTAAATTTTATTAAATGACTTTGCAAAACATCTTTTAACAGGCTTTCCAAAATTTTTTCCCACAACTGATGTAAGACTAATGGGTCTATAATTACTGGGACAATTTTTATTACCTCCCTTGAAAAGAGGAGTTACATTAGCTAACTTCCAATCCTCTGGTACCTGCCCACTATTCAAGGACTGACAAAAAATAGTAGTAAGTGGCTCACATATATTCAATCTTTAACCTCTTCAAAACCCTTGGGGAAATATTATGTAGCCCAGGAGCCTTATTTTTTAAACTTCCCAATTTTTTCTTAACCAGCTCAAAATTAATGCAGTCAACTTGTTTGATCTCGTTTCCATTTATCACCTGATGAAGATGTGGAATACTGCTTAAGTCTTCATTAGTAAAAACTGAAGAAAAAGCAAAATTTAATAACCCAGCCATCTCATAATCATC
>NW_013805592.1:0-526 GCF_000517525.1 Limulus polyphemus | reverse complement strand
GGAGCAGAAAGCAGTATATCTGGCAAAGAGCTTGAAAGGACAACCACTGGAAATACTTGGACAGTTGTAGCAGACGACAGGCACAATTATAGAGCACTGGTAGCGGCTCTAGAACTCAGGTATGGAACCCAAAATCAGTCAGAAGTCTACAGGGCTAGGTTTAGGACAAGAGTCTGTGCTAAAGGGGAGAGCCTGCAAGAGCTGGCACAGGACTTGGAAAGCATGGCACACAAAGCCTACCCAACAGCACCACCCGATCTCCTCAAGTTGTTGCTGAGGGATCAGTTCGTAGATGCCTTGGACAGTCCACAACTTAAGATACAAGTGAAGCAAGCACACCCATCTACCATGCAGGATGCAATGGCCAGAGCTCTCGAATTTGAATCCTACGTTAAGTTCAGCATAGAGGTACCAACGTTGGTACAGTCATCTGGATTCAAGGCCAGAAAAGGTCAGCTTTCAGAGAGGTTTGAGGGACTTTGCTGGCACTGTAACAAATCTGGGCACAAGAGTGATCAATGCTGGC
>NW_013805591.1:0-519 GCF_000517525.1 Limulus polyphemus | reverse complement strand
GGGTACGAAGCTAAGTGTTTACGCCCACAACGTGTCAGCTTCTTGTGCCTTTCACTGTCTATAAGCAGGTGTGGGAAGACAGTTACCCTTAAATTTCTTAAAGTAGAAATGAATTGAAATGGAGCCACCCTAATATTTCTACTAATTAAACTCCACCCTTACAAAATGATATTAAAATGAGCTATAAAATATTGAATAGAACTAAATAGAACTATAAGATATTAAATAGAACTATATAGAACTATAAGATATTAAATAGAACTAAATAGAACTATAAGATATTAAATAGAACTAAATAGAATTATAAGATATTAAGTAGAACTATAAGATATTAAATAGAACTAAATGGAATTATAAGATATTAAATAGAACTAAATAGAATTATAAGATATTAAATAGAACTATAAGATACCAAATAGAAGTGAATAGAACTATAAGATATTAAATAGAATTGAATAGAACTATAATATATTAAATAGAACTATAAGATATTAAATAGAACTATAAGATATTAAATAG
>NW_013805590.1:0-526 GCF_000517525.1 Limulus polyphemus | reverse complement strand
AATTATTACAATCTATACAAATACTCATTTGGATACTATTACAATCTATACAAATACTTATAATGTGTACACTCATTTGGATAATATTACAATTTATAGAAATACTCTCATGTGTATACTCATTTGGATAATATTACAATATATAGAAATACTCTCATGTGTATACTCATTTGGATAATATTACAATATATGGAAGTACTCTCATGTGTATACTCATTTGGATACTATTACAATCTATACAAATACTACTCATGTGTATACTCATTTGCATACTATTACAATCTATACAAATACTCCTAATGTGTACACTCATTTGGATAATATTACAATATATATAGAAATATTCTCATGTGTATACTCATTTGTATAATATTACAATATATAGAAACACTCTCACGTGTATACTAATTTGGATAATATTACAATCTATACAATTACCCCTAATGTGTACACTCATTTGGATAATATTAGAATATATAGAAATACTCTCATATGTATACTCATTTGGATAATATTACAATATATA
>NW_013805589.1:0-526 GCF_000517525.1 Limulus polyphemus | reverse complement strand
ACAATAAGGATATTCTACACTAAATTATTAGGTATTAATCACACTATCATTCACATTTAAAAGTGTGATGTAACTTAAAGAATAAAAATGTAGATTTACTGTTTGTTATTGTTGAGCAGCTTTTAGCATGACTTTTAACATGTTCAACAATTACTTGTCATGGTGAGTGGTATAAGTAGCTCAGAGCTTTGGCTCTGAGTGAAACCAAGAATGCAACACTATTAACCTTTTTAAAGTCCATGAAATAATTTAAATTGATTGATTAACTTAAACTTTTTCCATCACTGGGAACAAATACTTTTGTTTGTAGATATATATATTGTTACGTCTCCGTTTGTTAATTGATTTTCCGTAACTTCGTTCCGACGAAACTTTAACGACACAAGTCTTTACTTAACAAAACTGGTTTATTCTTTCCGAATATAACTCTGCGATACACTTAATCTCAATACTCGCGCTAAAACAGCACTTTAACGAACGAACGTTATCTTCAACAATACCGTGTGACTGCAGTTCAATTACTCAC
>NW_013805588.1:0-526 GCF_000517525.1 Limulus polyphemus | reverse complement strand
GGTTTATAGAATACATCAATATTTTACGCTTGAATTCCTGAACATTTACTAATTTTATGCTATGCAACCCAGCTTTACGTCTTCAAGATCGAAAATTGATGAACATTACAATAATATATTAAAGCAGACATACACATAATACACTATTATATTTATCTTAAACTTTAGATGCACCTGTTGATTTTGTTTCTGATGGTTAAGCTTATTGCTACACGAGATTTATAAATTCTTGCACAGATCTAAAATATAACGTTGATAAACGGAAACATCGGCACATGTAGATATGTAAATCTTGAAAGTCGAATTGTTCAAAACATGAAAATAGCGTTGATAACTGGACCAATTGTTGGTTGAGATGTTGCAAAGAAAATATCTGCTGAAGCTTTTCGCCAGGCACTAATCATAACAGAACCGTCTGTACAAAATGATCTATAGGAAATAGTACAGCTTATAAAATGAGTCGGATCAACGTAGGCCGGTAAAGCAATCACTGATTGGCATGTCCTTAAGCCAATCAGGAAATGTT
>NW_013805587.1:0-527 GCF_000517525.1 Limulus polyphemus | reverse complement strand
AACAGGCTTTGGCATTATCATGGTCCAGGATATTTCAGCTGGGATGAAGTGAACGACAGAATAAATGACGCTGCTGAAGACGTGTCACCTGAAGAATCCACTGTCAAAGAAGAACCTCTACTCAGTTTGAGAATGAAGACAGTGAAACTACTACTGATGTGATTGTTACCGATAATGGGACATTTCCTGATGGAGCAGATGAACCCCACGTGAAGCAGAAGTCAATGGGACAGAGACCAGTACGGAAGAAGATACGCCATGTAAAATTAAAAGACTTTATTGTATTTTAATTTTGTGTTTGTAAATTCTGTACATTTAATTAAGTTATTGTTAATTGTTTAATGTAAGTGGCTGTTGTTCGGGACGAACAATACTAAGGAAGGAGCAGTGTTACGACAGCGGAGGACACGTGACGCTAGTAACACGTCATATTCTCGAAGCTTCGTGAATCCTCGGAAGGTCACTAGATGTACGGTATTCTTTTATTTTAGACGGTCAAGACGTGACGGCAATAATGTACTGCTGTG
>NW_013805586.1:0-526 GCF_000517525.1 Limulus polyphemus | reverse complement strand
GTGGTTGTATAATCGCAGGAAGACCAAAGCGAAGTCTCCTAAGTTGTCTTCTCCATGGGAAGGCCCATATGATATAGTGGATCGTCTTTTAGACGTGACTTTACAAATAAAATGTGGTCGGCGAGGAAAGCAAAAGGTGGTGCATGCCAACAGGCTTTGGCATTATCACGGTCCAGGACATTTCAGTTGGGACGAAGTGAACAACGGAACAAATGACGCTGCTAAAGATGTGTCACCTGAAAAGGCCACTGTCGAAGAAGAAACTCTACCCGGTTTTGAGAAGGGAAACAGTGAAGCCCTTAATGAAGTTACTACCACTGATGTGACTATTATCGATAATAGGACATTTCCTGATGGAGCAGATGAACCCCATGTGAAGCAGAAACCAACGATACGGAGACCAGTACGGAAGAAGATACGTCCCGTAAAATTAAGAGACTTTGTTGAATTTTAATTTTGTGTTTGTAAATTCCGTACATTTAATTAAGTTATTGTTAATTATCTATTGGTTTAATGTAAGTGACTA
>NW_013805585.1:0-526 GCF_000517525.1 Limulus polyphemus | reverse complement strand
TTCAACTATCTCTTATCCTATTTGGCACCAGTAAGTGTCAAATCCTATGTTATGACTATTTAGTTTAAGTGTTATTGATTGATTTGTTTTTGTTAGTGAATATTATAATAAAGTAGAGTTACAAATGGAAAAGTTAAGTACCGTAGAATGATAGGCCTAACGTTTAATATGTTAGGATAAGACTAACAGTTGAAAAGAAGGTGAGAAAAATGATTTATTCCGTTAAAGCGTGGTTCTAAAGTAATTGAATCGGCCTGAGAACACTTTGACAAAAGGAACAGAGGATCTTCAGGAGAGCGAAGACCAAACGATTACGGTAACTCGCGCTACAATTGTAAGTGAATCACAGAGAATACTAGTGCGATAGAAATAAAGATAATTCGGCTTGTCAACTGAAATTATAAAGCAATTGAATAGGCGTAAGTGGATATTTGACAAGAAGGAGAGAACTACATATATAATGTTTATGACATGCCTATAATATCTATAGTGTTGAAGACTTTGTGGTACATACGTTTAACTTGTT
>NW_013805584.1:0-526 GCF_000517525.1 Limulus polyphemus | reverse complement strand
GGTAATCTGATAGTACCATATCTGGAGAATATGGTGGGGGGGGGGGAGAACTTCCCAACCCAACTCCATGATTTTGTGTTGCGTCAAACGTGACACATGTGGACGTGTATTATCGTGGAGAACACCTTTCCAATTGACGATCGTGATTTAAACGTTCCAGTTGCTGACAGTAGGTTTTTCTACATTGACAGTTCGCTGTGGATTTTGAAGTTCGAAATGAATTACTTCCCACCAAATGCAAAGCATCACTTTCTACGGATAGAGTCCAGATTTTTGGGGTCGGAAGTGGTTTTTGTCTAGGATTGAGCTATTGTATTTGGCGTTTAATATTCGCATAGAGAATCCATTTTTCATCACCGGTAACAATTCTGTCCAAAAATGGTTCACGCGCATTACGCGCCAGAAGAGAGGAAGCAACGTTCACACGTTAGAAACGATGATAATCGGAGAGTTCGTGAGGCACCTTCTTTATGGAGTTTTTCCCATATTCCTTAGATGTTTACTTATTATTTCATGAGAGACATGC
>NW_013805583.1:0-525 GCF_000517525.1 Limulus polyphemus | reverse complement strand
ATAATATAATATCTCAATCCTTGTTTCCTTACTTTTTACGATCCCTATTTTTTATTTATCTTCGGTTTTTCTACCTTTTTTAATACTCAACTATGGGCAAATGATATGGTAGCTAACTTTGTACATTTTAATGATAAAATACATAGGTAGTAGCTAGCTGATACGGTTCAGCTGGGGATTGTCATGGAGATTTGTTTTGAGAATATAGTGAGCATTTATAGAGTCTGTGTAACTAAATTCTCTATATATAATGCATAGAAATGGGCAAATATACACCTACACTAAGACACATCCCCCCACTAGAGGCGTATAAAATTTTACTAACGGAAAAGTAACCTTTTCAAACAAAACATATACGTCTAAAACTTCGCTTTAATTAAATCTTCGTGTATTTTAAAGTAATTGCTCTACGAATGTGTGTAATATTTTTTTTACTCTTTCACTTCTTACATAATATAGTAGTTGACTTCCTAAAGACACCGATTGTATAGTGTACAAAGCATTGAATATCTACATGTTTCAATC
>NW_013805582.1:0-526 GCF_000517525.1 Limulus polyphemus | reverse complement strand
AAAGAACATACATAAGACCAGTCGTAGAATATGGATCAATGTATCAAAAACACACATCAACAAACTACAGCAAATACAAAACTATATTTTAACGAAAGCATATAGAGTCCCAGGATCAACAAACTCAGTATTTCTACACAACTATTCAAACATGCCAACACTGTCAGACAAACTCCTGGATAACTCACTTCAATATTATAAGAAAAATATTAATAAAAATGAACTGATGAGCAAACTAGAGAGTTACATAATACATGACGAATCAAGCCATAGGTACCTCTCCCCTCTAAACATCATAAGAATCTCAAAGGCCAAACAGTGCTAGGCTAACTAAATCTTAGATACAAACATAGCTCTATCTTAAAAGGGTTTTCTATGTAATAATAGGGCTATGTCTGTGTGTATATGACTACTAAGTGGAACTGTATTGTGAAGATGAACTAATAGTGCAATCATACATAAATGAAGCTAGTGAAATATACGAGTTAATATTATTCCATGAATTGAATATGGTACGAAAGGTTAT
>NW_013805581.1:0-526 GCF_000517525.1 Limulus polyphemus | reverse complement strand
CGACTGCTTAAGAGTGACGTCAGGCTGAGCCTGCTTGTTAAGCGATCTGTTTTGGTTTAGAGCTCACACCCGTCATAAAACAGTGAGATCCGAGAATGACCTGTGGAGATAAATCTTGAATGGGAGGGTTTGGTTACAAGTGAAAGGGAACGCGATCGCAGATGAAAATAACAATTAGGGTTCCATTTTCGCTAAAGCCTCTGATCAAGAATATACATATTCTTGTGAAGTGTGTGTGTAAATAACGAACTTAGTTATTGATTTTCGTTCATTACCTGAATAACTATTATTAAGAATCTTCAACTTGAGCTCACCACTTTAAGGTTGGATAGGGAAGGATTTTTGTTTCTTCATTTTTGCTACCAGAACCTCAATTGGTAGTGAGACCAACTAAACTAGAAATTAAAAATAAGGTAGAAGAGGAAAAAACAAATGTCATCATCACCCGGTATTCCCAGGTGGTCACCCTCCCAATTACTAACCGGGCCCCACGTTGCTTAGCTTCGGGGATCAGACGAGAACCGGC
>NW_013805580.1:0-526 GCF_000517525.1 Limulus polyphemus | reverse complement strand
ATTGATCACTTGATTACAGAAATAACAGGAAGATTTTCTCGCTTACTAGATTTAGATTCACGGTTTGGATTTCTACTAGATGTGCAAAATATTGTTTCTGGAGATTTCGAAGATGGAAAATTGCAAAAAAAATGTTCTGACTTAGCAGAGCTATCCAAGTGATATTGATGGACCAGAATTGTACAGAGAAATTAAAGAGTGTAGAATGTTCATAAGCAAAAGAACACAGACCGATTTTCCTGAACCAATGGTTGCAGCTGATTTGCTAACATTTATAATTTCATATGGTGAAGATGTTTTACCAAATTTAAGAATTGCATTGCAGATTTTGTTAACAATTGGCATTTCTATTGCTAGTTGTAAAAGGTCCTTCAGCAAGCTGAAATTAATTCTTACATGCTAGTGAACCTCAATGACTCAAGAACGACTTGGTAACTCGGCAATATTAAGTATTGAAAAAGACGTACTTAATACCTTAAATTTTGATAGTTTAATTAATGCATTTGCAGCAGCAAAAACACAAAAG
>NW_013805579.1:0-525 GCF_000517525.1 Limulus polyphemus | reverse complement strand
GCCAGAGCTCTCGAATTTGAATCCTACGTTAGGTCCAGCACTGAGGTACCGAGATTGGTACAGTCATCTGGATTCAAGGCCAGAAAAGGTCAGCTTTCAGAGAAGTTTGAGGGACTTTGCTGGCACTGTAACACACCTGGACACAAGAGAGCTCAATGCTGGAAACTTCAACACAGGGGAGATGCCACGGCAGGAGAGGCTGCTACCAATAAAGGTTGTTGGAACTGTGGGGAGCAAGGACATATGAGGAGCCAGTGTAAGAGGAATACCACCAATAAGTCAGCTTCCGGAAACCAGTAGTGGTTGGTGCTGAGGGACGCCCACCAACCCCCATGGTGAAAGTCACAACAGCTAAGTGTAAAATGGCAAGTACACATAGTGTCTACGTGACAGGAAAGCTGGATGGCCAAAGGTGCAACTTTGTCGTAGATTCTGCATCTCAGCAAACCCTTGTGAGTACCAAGGTGCTGGATCGCAAAGGTGTACCAGAAGCTGTACAGAAGCTCTGTGGTGTGACAGGACATT
>NW_013805578.1:0-526 GCF_000517525.1 Limulus polyphemus | reverse complement strand
TTTACAGGACGTATCTTCTTTCGTACTGGTCTTCGTCTCATTGGCTTTTGCCTCACGTGGGGTTCATCAGCTCCATCATGAAATGTCTCATTATCGGTAGCAGTCACATCAGTGGTAGTAACTTCATCAAGGGCTTTACTGCTTCCCTTCTCAAAACCGGGTAGAGGTTCTTCTTTGACAGTGGCTTTTTCAGGTGACACGTCTTCAGCAGTGTCATTTGTTCTGTTGTTCACTTCGTTCCAACTGAAATGACCTGGACCATGATAACACCAAAGCCTGTTGGCATGCACCACCTTTGGCTTACTTCGCCGACCACATTTTATTCGAAAAGTCACGTCTGAGAGACGATTCACTGTCATATGGGCCTTCCCATGGAGATGATAACTTAGGAGACTTCCCTTTGATCTTCCTGGGATTATACAACCACACCTTGTCTCCTGGTACAAAGCTGACTTCAGTAGATCTCTTATCATAACATAGCTTCATGGAATCAGCAAACGTTTTCAAGATTGAACGCACTTGATGA
>NW_013805577.1:0-524 GCF_000517525.1 Limulus polyphemus | reverse complement strand
TAACTATAGTTTAATATAATATAATTCATATATATTATATATATATGGAGAGAGAGAGAGACATAAAGTAGCTATAGTGAATACAGTCAAAAGCAGCGAAATTTAAATGACTTCTGGAGTATTTTAGCGATCAGTTTCGGGTCTATTGTCTTCTTTAAATGATTACTGTGAAATTTACTTTTGTAGATGATTTAGTATTGATCTATAATGCAAGTTTTAATAATCACATTATGAAAACGTAAATAATGACTTGAAGTATATAATTCTTTATGGTTTAATGAAAATTTGTTATGCTTTAATATTAATAAAATAATTTATATGAGATTTTATTTAGAAGAATCACAAAATATAATTCAAAATAATCCAGTATATTACAGAAACTGTAGATATTGGTTTCGAACAGTAAAAATATTGCAAACATTAATTACCTGTTACCAAAGTTTGAATATGTTAAATAACGTCAAATATACTGTTACGTCTGCGAAGTCACATGACTAGTGTCACGCCACGTTTCTAGAACTATC
>NW_013805576.1:0-523 GCF_000517525.1 Limulus polyphemus | reverse complement strand
CATTGATGGTAGTAACTTCATTAATGGCTTCACCGTTTTCCTTCTCAAACTAGACAGAATTTCTTCTCCAAAAGTGGCTTTCAGGTGAAGCATCATTTGTTCTGTTGTTCATTTCATTCCAACTGTAATGTCATGGAACATGATAATGCCAAAGCCTGTTGGCATGCACCACCTTTGGCTTGCCTCGCAGACCATATTCTATTCGGACAATCACGTCTGATAGACGATCCACTATGTCATTTGGGCCTCCCCATAGAGAAGACAACTTAGGAGACTTCCTTTTGGTCTTCCTAGGATTATACAACCACACCTTCTCTCCTGGTACAAAGCTGACTTCAGTAGAGCTCTTATCATAACTTTGCTTCATGGAATCAGCAGACATTTTCAAGCTTGAATGCACTTGATGGTGAATATCATCCATCCTTTCCATCCATCAACAGTGGAGGGAGTAAGACATCCCAGTCATCTTGGCGGCTATTACAAAACTTTGCCAATTCCTGTCCCAGTGTCCAATTGTAATTTT
>NW_013805575.1:0-524 GCF_000517525.1 Limulus polyphemus | reverse complement strand
GGCCTTTCCATGGAGATGACAACTTAAGAGACTTCCCTTTGGTCTTCCTGGGATTATACAACCACACCTTGTCTCCTGGCACAAAGCTGATTTCACAAGATCTCTTATCATAAGATAACTTCATCGAATCAGCAGACGTTTTCAAGTTTGAACGCACTTGATGGTGAATATCATCCATCCTTTCTGATAACACTTTCACAATCTCTGAAACATTTTCAGGCAACTCTTCATAAGGTGGGCGTCCTGTTAACAGATCCACTGGCAACCGAAATTCCCGACCAAACGTCAACTTTGCTGGAGTATATCCAGTGGTTTCATGCTCTGCTGTCCTATAGGCCATCAGCAGTGGAGGTAGTAAGACATCCCAGTCATCTTGGTGGCTATTACAAAACTTTGCCAATTCCTGTCCCAGTGTCCAGTTGTAATTTTCTTCCATCCCATTGGACTGTGGGTGAAGTGGCGTTGTCCTGGTCTTTCGGATGCCAAACAACTTGCAGCACTCTTGGAACACAGCTGATTCGAAG
>NW_013805574.1:0-845 GCF_000517525.1 Limulus polyphemus | reverse complement strand
ATGAACTTTACGTGAAGCAAAAGCCAACCAGACAGAGACCAGCACAGAAGAAGATAGGTCCCATAAAATTAAGAGACTTTGTTGAATTTTAATTTTGTTTGTAAATTCTATACAAACAATTAAGTTACTGTTAATTATCTATTGGTTTAATTTAAGAGCGCCAGTTAAAGCGAGACAATTAGTCGGAATTGCAATTGCAGACAGGCAGAGACAAAGATGGACAATTGAGTCAAGCGCGGTAGTGACCGTAAGTAAAGTGCGTGAATCGTTGTGAATTTCACTTAATTTCCACAGTCACTTTAACTTCAATACACGCTATTTGAGAAAGAATAAACTAGTTTTATTTAAGAAAGGACTTGTGTCGCTAAAGTTTCATCCGAAAGAAATTATACGGGAAATTAGCAAACGACTAGAGACGTAACAATATACATATATATTATTCAGACCTTCGGTGTATAGGACGCAAGCAGATTTTGACATAAAATTTTAGGGTAAAAAAAGTGCGTCTTATACACCGAAAAATACGGTACTTATTTCCGCCGTCGTTCACGTTTTATACTATCGCCGTTTACCTCTGTATAATCCAGGCTGTGGCTCGACAATTGTCAAAATAAAAGGCTTTTACTTATACTTGTTAATAGTATAAATATATACTGTGTTGTTGTTGGGCTTAGGATTCTTCTACAGTAGGTGTCTGAGACTTATTGACGACAAATTCAACGATGAATAAACAGCACGCACTTCACTTGTTTACAAATATATATATTGGTGTACTTTGGTGACAGATTTTCTTGTAGGCAGATTTTGTTAAACAAGACCGATGTCTGTAGGTTTACTTCTTCTTA
>NW_013805573.1:0-524 GCF_000517525.1 Limulus polyphemus | reverse complement strand
AAGGAGTACCAGAAGCCATACAGAAGCTTTATGATATGACAGGACATTCTACAAGATTGTGGGGACCAGTGTGGGTAACTATTGAGCTCATGGGCATAAAGGACAGACACAAACTATACTTGGCTGACATTGAAGACGAACGCATATTAGGATTGGACTATCTATTACCAAGGAAGTTTGTAATTGATTTTGATAAAATGACGTTTGGGAATAACAAAGGCCAAGTTCCGGTAACTGTTAAAAGAGAGGTTGAGCTGATTGGGTGCCATCGGGCTGAAGTCAAGCCGACTGAAAGAGTTGATGATGGTGAAGAGGAACCAAATATAGATATCAGGGCAGAACAGGAGAGGGACCAGGATTTGAGGCCAATGATTGATTTTGTAAAAGCGATTGTTGTGCGCCCTGCTTGGGAGAAGGTGTCTTGTCTAAGCCCTGTGACAAAGCACTACTGCACACAATGGGACCAGTTAAGCTTGAAAATGGTATTCTTGTCCGGAGATGGGAAACTACAGATGGTAAAGTGA
>NW_013805572.1:0-526 GCF_000517525.1 Limulus polyphemus | reverse complement strand
GCCTCCACGGCTGAAAGGGCGATCATGTTTGGTGGGACTGGGATTCGAACCCAGTTTTTGATGAAATAAAGATAAAAAATTGGCCAAATAAGAAGCCAATCTAGAGTTCATAGCTATTTTACCAATCTGACCATAAAAGAGTACCACTAAACAACAATAAAAATGTTATTTATTAGTAAAACTTATTAACTTCAAAAATACACTTTAAATACATAATTCATTTAAATTATTGTTTAAAAAATCATTGTATTATTTCCTCCAAAGGAATATATATCAGTATACCAGGATTCGGCACAATAAACTTTACTATCAAGCTTTGAGTTACGAATTCAAAACTATTGTTACGACATCGAGGTCACGTGACTAGTATCACGCCACGTCATTCTCGGACATTCACGTCTTTTCCTTAAATCTCGTGATTCTTCTAGATATAGTGTAGTCTTGTATATATAAGACCGGCCACAAAGCGACGGGGTGATGAGTAATTGAACTGAGTATTGTTGAAGTTGAGCACGTGAGACGTTCG
>NW_013805571.1:0-526 GCF_000517525.1 Limulus polyphemus | reverse complement strand
CCGATATATAGTCAGTTTATGATATTTGCTTTTAACACAAATACGTTTTAATATACACACAGCAATACAATATACAATAACAGTTATTACAAACAATGATTTATAAACAAAAAGTTTCACAAACTTGCAAGCAATATAAAGTCTTCTTTCTAGTTTGGAACTTCCTTGATATCTTATCGAGGGTTCACGATAAGCGAGTTGATATAGATACAATTCACTTAGTAGGGAGCTAGCTAGCCCTGTACTTATCACTGATCATACGCCGATTACAGGTCGAGTTTCATCAATGACATTAGGTAATGTTCGAACTTTGTAAAGGTTCCTGATCAAATTTCTGAAGTTTTCCGATTGGTAAGCGTTATAACAATCACAGTTATAGATTCCAAAGTTTTATAGCACACTGGCTATAGCGAACGAATAATAGACACACTCTTTGGCGCGGCGCGTTGGTTATATTTATAGCCATGGGAAGGTTTTCTAGAAAATTCAGATTACGTAACAATACAATTTCAGTGTTTACGTACAC
>NW_013805570.1:0-526 GCF_000517525.1 Limulus polyphemus | reverse complement strand
AGTATATATCTAATTTAAGTTAATTTTTCAATAAAATCATTGAAATAAATAGATATACGATGCAGCATCACTTAAGCTTGATAGAAAAATAATAAAAGTCACGCACATCTCATGGAGTATATTCCAGAAGCAAGTTTCTAACACTTACAATAAAGTACTGTCACGACAGTGGAGGTCACACGACACTGAGAGCATGTGTGTTGAGGTTCTCTATAGTTCACGAATTTTCCTGGAAACTCAATATTGTTCTAAGCGCACTCTTTTTTACAATATAAGCCAACGAGAAAAACCAACAGGAAATTATCAAATCAACAGATACCTAACAAATTGGTGTTAGAAGTGGGATGGAAAAGGAAAAAAAAAGGAAACGAGAATCGGCAAATCAAACTACAGCTTAGCAAGAACAGCAAAAGAAACAAGAAGAAAGAGAAGAGAAATTAGAGCAGTGGTTGGAGGTGTTACGTCTCCGTTTGCTAATTAACTTTCCGTAACTTCGTTTCCGACGAAACTTTAGCGACACAAGTTC
>NW_013805569.1:0-523 GCF_000517525.1 Limulus polyphemus | reverse complement strand
CGAAAAAGAATGATTTAAAGCTCTGGATACAACTGTGATAACCAATAGTGTAACGAAGTTTTGTACATACGTTTGACTAGTTTTGAATATATTAAAAGGAGTGAATTGTGTGCTGTCCGTTTATTGTTGACATTTATTGCCAGCAAGTCACAGGCACCTACTGTAAGGAATCCTGCCCTATAAAAACCTGACAATTTCGTTTTTGCTTGTTACAACACTCATTTTCACGACTGACCAAAAATAGGACCGAATCATTCATTTTCAATGTAAAACACATAGGGGATCCCAACAGTATTTTTTTTTACATTTTATTATCTGCTATTAGGGTCCCTGTAACTAGCAAAATCATGGGCTGACCAACAATGTAGTGAATAGTTTAGAAAAACTGTTTAAAAAGCCACTTGTTATTCTAGGATTATTTACTCATGAAAACTAAATCTAGTTAAACTGTCTCTTCACATAGAGATATATGTCTCACCTTTTCATTTGTATCTTGATATTAGGTCGTCAAGAAATTAATGTC
>NW_013805568.1:0-526 GCF_000517525.1 Limulus polyphemus | reverse complement strand
TTGGTGGAGTGTTGTATTGTGGCTTGGGGGTTTCGCGCCAAGAAGTAGCAGTGTGCGTGCTGTTCCTGTCAATTGTTTGTTGATTATGGGAGTTTGCTGTAGGATTTTTATTGCTTTGTGTATTTGAAGAGTTGTGAAGTTGTTAAATCGGTGGTTTACTTTGGTGTTTTGTACTAGGTCCTGACGTGTGAGTTTTTGGTTGTGGATGCGGGCACAATGTTCTTTGATGGCTCCATTTTGTAGGTGCATTGTTAGGCGTCTTGACAGGGTTGTGGTAGTCATTCCGATGTAGGAGGCATTTGCCAGGAGCTCGCAGTCTCCTTTATTACACTTGTACTCGTAAATGACATTCACTTGCTGTAGATCTGTTGTCTTTTTAGCAGGGCTATTTTTCACGATAAGGTCCGATGTTATGGTAGACTTGTATTAGATGCTGAGTTGCAGTTTTGTGTTCTGTTTCTTTGGTGTAGTATTTTTGTAAACGATATCCTTTAGAATTCGTTCGTCTGTCTTGTATGCAGTGGAG
>NW_013805567.1:0-526 GCF_000517525.1 Limulus polyphemus | reverse complement strand
ATAAGAATGAATTCTACTAAATTTTACTTATATCATTATTCATAAGGTTTATTAATATTATATATATATATATATATATATATTCATGTTTTTTGTCCTACGCATCAATTAACACGATTTCCGTGTTTGAAAGGTTGATATATACATATATACATTTTAAGTTTTTTACAGAAGATAATAGTAACTATGAAAATTTTATTTGTTAAGTAATTTTTTGCTATTTTGCAGGAAGCAGACATTTCTGTCGCTAAAATATCCATTACAGAAGATAGGAAGGAAGCAGTTGACTTCACCGTTCCTTATTTTTACGATGTGGTGACTTTTGTCACCAGATCTCCCAGATCTAAACATCGAACTCTATCTATCGTAACACCTTTTACATGGCAGGTGAGTTGTGTTTTGTTAGTATTTTATTCGGTTACAAAATACAGGTTATCTTCCAAGTAAAAGATACAATGATTGTTAGAACTCAATTTATTGTCAGTATTATATATTATTACATTTTTCACTTGGCAGATGCGTTTCA
>NW_013805566.1:0-527 GCF_000517525.1 Limulus polyphemus | reverse complement strand
ATAGGGCATCTTTGTATTGGCATATAAGGAAAATCAATATTTTTCAAAAATTGGGGAAAATATGGGCTATAGCCTTGGCTTTTTGGTGAAAATATCATTTTTTTGGAAAAATAGAAAACGGTGCTATTTTGACGCAAAATTAATAGACAAATATCGGATAGTGCTTATTTCGTCTGGAAACTCAACTCTTAGATATTATTGCATTAAAGAAAAATATTATATCCCGCGAAAAGTAAAAAAAAAACGTGAACATTTGCTAACACGAAATAAAAATAATCCAAGAGCTGGAGTTTCTTTTAGAAGAAGGCGTAATGGCCTTTTATATGTGGGGATGTTTTTTAATATTCTTAGTTTGAAAGCTCTACTTTCCTTACAATATAACTAAAGACAAAAAAAAACAGGAAAAGCAAACATAGCCTAAAGTTTGATAACAGATTATGAACTAACCATTGGGAATTTTGATGAAAGGATCTCCATTTGAAAGTCTTACACATAGGGCATCGTTGTATTGAAATATAAGGAAAATC
>NW_013805565.1:0-526 GCF_000517525.1 Limulus polyphemus | reverse complement strand
CTGAGTATTGCTTTAATATCTGATCATATAAATATGGTGTCATCAGCTGAGTACGGTATTATTATCAGATGAGTATGGTGGTAATATCACACCAACTGTGTATGGCCAGAGAATAACACATAGCATTATACGATCAGTTACTAAGTTGGGTGCGACACAGCGAGGGAGATTTTACTGATCTAAAAATGGATTACATTGTGGTTACTAACGTTTCTGGTTTCGGTGTGGTTTGTATGGTGCTTGTAATAATCCCAGGGTGTGATGGACAAGGTAGTCCTAGTATGACACTGATAAGAAGGGTATCATACTTCTACATCATACACACAGTTAATAAGTTTCATTTATTAGGCTGGTGATGACAATGTTTCACTAACACACATCAACAACAGTTAGCTGTCACCTCGACAGAGTTACTCAACCACTACAACACACTAGGAGAAGATGACCTTTTAGTTAATAAGTTTCATTTATTAGGCTGGTGATGACAACGTTTCACTAACACACATCAACAACAGTTAGCTGTTAT
>NW_013805564.1:0-2599 GCF_000517525.1 Limulus polyphemus | reverse complement strand
AACGCTAAAGATGAGAATGGTGGTTATAAATTCGGTATCTATAGTTACACCTAGGTGTTCATGAAGTAGTTGTGCCAAGTAAGGCTAAAGATGAGTATGGTGGTTATAAATTCTGTAACTAGGGTTACACCTACGTGTTCATGGAGTAGTTGTACCAAGTAAGACTAAAAATGAATATGGTGATTATAAATTCGGTAACTAGAGTTAAACCTAGGTGTTCGATGAGTTGTTGAACCAAATAACGCTAAAGATGAGTATGCGGGTTATATATTCGGTAACTAGAGTTACACCTAGGTATTCGTGGAGTTGTTGTACCAAATAACGCTACAGATGAGTATGGTGGTTACAAATTCGGTAGCTAGAGTTACTCCTAGGTGTTCGTGGAGTAGTTGTACTAAGTAAGGACCATACTCATCTTTAGCCTTACTTGGTACAACTACTCCATGAACACTTAGGTGTAACTTTAGTTTCCGAATTTATAACCACCATATTCATCTTTAGCCTTACTTGGTACAACTACTCCATGAACACTTATGTTTAACTCGAGTTCCCGAATTTCTAAACACCATATTCATTTTTAGCCTTACTTTGTACAACTACTCCATGAACACTTAGGTGTAACTATAGTTAAAGAATTTATAACCACCATACTCATATTTAGCCTTACTTGTAAGAACTACTCCATGAACACCTAGATCTAACTCTATTTACCGAATTTATAACTACCATACTCATCTTTAGAATTTATAACCTTATAGGGTGTAACTATAGCGTCTTTAGCCTTACTTGGTACAACTACTCCATGAACACCTAACGAACACCTAGGTGTAACTCTCGTTACCGAATTTATAACCACCATACTCGTTATTTGGTACAACATCTCCGAATTTATAACCACCATACTCATATTTAGGGTGTAACTATAGTTATTTAGGTGTTCATGGAGTAATTTGGTACAACAACTCCACGAACACCTAGGTGTAACTCTAGTTACCGAATTTGTAACCAACCTACTCATCTTTAGCGTTATTTTGTTCAACAACTCTATAAACACTTAGGTGTTACTCTAGTTACCGAATTTAAAATCACCATAATCATCTTTAGCCTTTCTTGGTACAACTACTCCATGAACAATTAGGTGTAACTCTAGTTACCGAATTTATAACCTGCATACTCATCTTTAGCGTTATTTGGTAAACAACTCCACGAACAACTAGGTTTAACTCTAGTTACCGAACTTATAACCACCATACTCATCTTTAGCCTTACTTGGAACAACTACTGCATGAACACCTAGATGTAACTATAGTTAAGGAATTTATAACCACCATACTCATCTTTAGCCATACTTGTTACAACTACTCCATGAACACATATGTGTAACTCTAGTTACAGAATTTATAACCACCATACTCATCTTTAACCTTACTTGGCATAACAAGGCTAAAGACGAGTATGTTGGCTATAAATTCGATAACTAGAGTTACACCGAGGTGTTCGTGGAATTGGTGTACATAATAACGCTAAAGATGAGTTACTTGGTACAACTACTCCTTGAACACTTAGGTTTAACTCTAGTTACCAAATTTATAACCCCCATACTCATGTTTAGCGTTGATTGGTACAACAAGTCCACGAACAGCTAGGTGTAACTCTAGTTACCGAATTTGTAAAAACCATACTCATCTCTAGCGTTATTTGATACAACAACTCCAAGAATACCTAGATGTAACTCTAGTTACCGAATTTATAACCACCATACTCGTCTTTAGCTTTCCTTGGCACAACTTCTCCATGAACAACTAGGTGTAACTATTGTTACCGAATTTATAACCACCATAGGTGTAACTCTAGTTACCGAACTTATAACCACCATACTCATCTTTAGCCTTACTTGGTACAACTACTCCATGAACACCTAGGTGTAACTCTAGTTACAGAATTTATAACCACCATACTCATCTTTAGTCTTACTTGGTACAACTACTTCATGAACACTTAGGTTTAACTCGAGTTACCGAATTTTTAACCACCATATTCATCTTTAGCCTTACTTGGTACAACTACTCCATGAACACTTAGGTGTAACTATAGATATAGAATTTATAACCACCATACTTATCTTTAGCATTACTTGTTACAACTACTCCATCAACACCTAGGTGTAACTCTAGTTTCCAATTTATAACCACTATACTCATCTTTAGACTTACTTTTTACAACTACTCTCTGAACACCTAGGTGTAACTCTAGTTACTGAATGTGTTACCCAATACTCATCTTTAGTGTTATTTGGTACAATACTCCACGAACACCTAGGTGTAACTCTAGTTATTGAATTTATAACCACCATACTCATCTTTAGCTAGGTGTTCGTGGAGTTGTTGTACCAAGTAAGGTTAACAATGAGTATGGTTATGAATTAGGTAACTAGAGTTACTCCTAGGTGTTCATGTAGTGTTGTACCAAGTAAGGCTAAAGATGAATATGGTGGTTATAAATTCGGTAACTAGAATTAGACCTAAGTGTTGTACCAAATAACGCTAAAGATGAGTATGGGGTTACACATACAGTAACTAAAGATACACATAGGTGTTCA
>NW_013805563.1:0-526 GCF_000517525.1 Limulus polyphemus | reverse complement strand
GCTAAATTAGGGACGGCTACCGCAGATAGATAGCTCTCGTGTAGCTTTGCGCGAAATTCAACAAACAAACAACTGTGTATCTTTGTAATTATCCTAAATCCTAAGCTATACATGGAGTATCTACTGTCGATACATGGCCAGGTGATTAGCAAACTCGACTCGCAATCTGAGGTCGCGGGTTCGAATCCCCGTCACACCAAACATGCTCGCCCTTTCAGCCGTGGGGGCGTTATAACGTGACGGTCAATCTCACTATTCGTTGGTACAATAGTGGCCCAAGAGTTGACGGTGGGTGGTGATGACTAGCTGCCTTCCCTCTAGTCTTACACTGCTAAATTAGGGACGGCTAGCGCAGATAGCCCTCGTGTAGCTTTGCGCGAAATTCATAAAACAAACAAACTACTGTCGATAAATTTACATTTAAACATATTTCATTTTAATTTAAGGTACTCTGAGCTGTTTTTACTTTAAAAGTTACTAATAATTAATAAACCAAATTCACCCATGCGTTGTTTAAACACCTCTA
>NW_013805562.1:0-526 GCF_000517525.1 Limulus polyphemus | reverse complement strand
CACTCAGTTTCTTTCCAAGTAGCAAATGATTCATGATGAATGTCACTATTTTCATGGGCATTTGACTTTTCAATTTTTCCCACTTTGGGAATCCATTCTGTGTTTTGAAAGCAGACTGACTATGGGATGTCATACATGTAGATGAAAAAAGAAGACAACAAAAGCAGTATGCTGCTTTATGTAGAGGTGAATACAACTACCAGGAACGATTGACCTCTTGTCCATTCAGAAGGCATCATTTGAACCAAAATGCAGTCATAGAAAGCTCATCTTTGGCATCAAATGGACCTTCTTTATGTTGAAATTCATGTGCTCCAACTTTAACAATCTCTGTGCGATGTGCATGTGTTAAAATATTTATTAGGTTATCCTCTTTTAGCTTAGCAGTACTATTCTGTGGATTTGTTTCTGACAAAGTGGAATCCTCTTGCTTATTATTATTGTAGCTTTCAACAGGACAGAGAACAGTTTCTTCATTGTTTTCTTTTTCAAATGAAACAGCATGTTCACAATCTTGCACTTTGAC
>NW_013805561.1:0-526 GCF_000517525.1 Limulus polyphemus | reverse complement strand
AGGGGCCGACATGTTGGAATTGATATTGATGCTCTGAAGACGCTTGTTGGGTCTAACCCAAGGCAACACACTCGTGAAATGACCCTAAAATTGCATGTCTCTCATGAAACAATACGTAAACATCTAAGGAATATGGAAAAACTCCATAAAGAAGGTGTTTGGATGCCTCACAAACTCTCCAATGATCCTTGTTTCCAACGTGTGAACGTTGGATCGTCTCTTCTGGCGCGTAATGCGCGTGAACCATTTTTGGACAGAACTGATGAAAAATGGATTCTCTATGCAAATGTCAAACGCCAAAGACAATGGCTCAGTCCTAGACAAAAACCAATTCCGATCCCAAAACCTGGACTCCATCCGCACAAAGTGATGTTTTGCATTTGGTGGGACATCAAAGGAGTAATTCATTTCGAACTCCTCAATCCACAGCGATCTGTCAATGTAGAGATCTATAGTCAGCAGCTGGAACGTTTAAATCAAGCCCTTCATCAGAAACGCCCTTCACTCGTCGATCGGAAAGGTGTTC
>NW_013805560.1:0-542 GCF_000517525.1 Limulus polyphemus | reverse complement strand
ATCTTTAGCGTTATTTTGGTACAACAACTCCACGAACACCTAGGTGTAACTCTAGTTTCAGAACTTGCAACCAACATACTCATCTTTAGCGTTATTTGGTACAACAACTCCACGAATACCTAGGGGTAACTCTAGTTACTGAATTTATAACCAATATACTCATCGTTAGCGTTACTTGGTACAACAACTACACGAAAACCTAGGTGTAACTCTAGTTACCGAATTTGTAACCACCATACTCATCTGTAGCGTTATTTGGTACAACAACTCCACGAACACCTAGGTGTAGCTCTAGTTAATGAATTTATAACCACCATACTCATCTTTAGCCTTACTTGGCACAACTACTTCATGGACACCTAGGTGTAACTCTAGTTACCTAATTTATAACCACCATACTCATCTTTAGCCTTACTTGGTACAACTACTCCATGAACACCTATGTGTAACTATAGTTACCGAATTTATAACCACCATACTCTCTTTAGCGTTATTTGGTACAACAACTCCACGAACACCTAGGTGTAACTCTCGTTACACAA
>NW_013805559.1:0-526 GCF_000517525.1 Limulus polyphemus | reverse complement strand
AACTAAGTCACACACCAATCTATAGCCAACTGTAATTGTTTTATAATGGGGTAGTGATATGTAACTAAGTCATACACCAACCTATAGCCAACAGTAATTGTTTTGTAATAGGGTAATGATATGTAACTAAGTCATTCACCAACCTATAGCCATTTGTAATGGTTTTATAATTGGGTAATGATATGTGACTAAGTCACACACCAACCTATAGACAACTGTAATGGTTTTATAATTGGGTAGTGATATGTAACTAAGTCATACATTAACCTTTAGTCAACTGTGATGGTTTTATAATAGGAAATATATATCTAACTAAGACATACCCCAACCTTTAGCCAGCTATAATGGTTTTATAATGGGGTAGTGATATGTAACTAAGTGATACACCAACTTATCGCCAATTGAATGATTTTATAATAGCGTAATGATATGTAAATAAGTGATACACCAACTTTGAGCCAACTGGAATGGTTTTAAAATAGGGTAATGATATGTAACTAAGTCACACACTAACCTATAGACAACT
>NW_013805558.1:0-543 GCF_000517525.1 Limulus polyphemus | reverse complement strand
GTTTGATGGGATATCAAAGGAGTAATTCATTTCGAAATCCTCAATCCAGAGGAAACTGTCAATGCAGAGATCTATAGTCAGCAACTGGAACGTTTAAATCAAGCCCTTCCTCAGAAACGCCATTCACTCGTCAACCTGAAAGGTGTTATTCTTCTCCACGACAAGACACGTCCACATGTGGCACGTTTGACGCAACAGAAGGTTATGGAGTTGGGTTGGGAAGTTCTCCCCCACCCATCATATTCTCCAGATATGGCACCACCAGATTACCATCTTTTTCGTTCCCTGCAACACCATCTTAATGGGAAAATGTATGTAAATGTGGAAGGTTTTAAAGAGGACATCGACATGTTTTTTTGCATCAAAGCCAAGTGATTTCTTTAATGATAGCATTAACAACCTGGTTGTAAGATGGAAAAGCATAATCGATAAGAATGGAGACTATTTCATTTAATAAATGTTTTTATGTATAAGTTGTTGGGTTTTCTTCATCTAAAAAAAGCGACTTTAATTGCTTGACGACCTAATATGATGTCAAAGCTA
>NW_013805557.1:0-526 GCF_000517525.1 Limulus polyphemus | reverse complement strand
ATGCAGGGTTTAGAGCTCAGTGCGGATTGTGTTCCTATTACTCAAAATAATATGATATTCATGTTCCGACAGATATCATCTTAGCCACTTATAGTGGCAAGTAAGCTTCGTTGAGCCATTTTCGGCCATCTATATCTACAGAGCTCGTGAAAACCATGGAGAAAACGGCTTTAAAGTACTGAGGAACCAGATCTCGTATTACCCAACATGTGAGGCTAATAATTTGTTTTATGCTGGATTTTGGATAGGAGTATGGGTTTTACTTCCTCATAGCCTGAAAACTAATGTAAATTCATCCACGCTGATGGTCAAGTTAGATTCTAAATATTGCAAAGAATTCTATCTTTATTCAGCATTTACAATAAAGCAGTACCAAAAAACTTTGTTTGGTGATCAACTCGCCAAACATGTTTCTTTGAATGACTCACATACAGAGTGTTAAAAAGGTTATAATTCATTTTAGTGTAATTTGACTGCACTAAAATATATGTATCTTGTGAAACACCTTTCACGATTACTAAAATTA
>NW_013805556.1:0-751 GCF_000517525.1 Limulus polyphemus | reverse complement strand
GTACAACACACCACGAATACGTAGGTTTAACTCTAGTTACCGAATTTATAACCACCATACTCATCTTTAGCATTACTTGGTATAACCTCTCCATGAAACCTAGTTGTAACTCTAGTTACCGAATTTATAACCACCATACTCATCCTAGCCTTACTTGGTACAACTACTCCATCAACACCTAGGTGTAACTCTAGTTACAGAATTTATAACTATATACTCATCTTAGCCTTACTTGGTACAACTACTCCATAAATACCTAGTTGTTACTATAGTGACCAAATTTATATCCAACATACTCATCTTTAGCCTTACTTGGTACAAATTCTACATGAACACCTAGGTGTAACTATAGTTACCAAATTTATAATCACCATACTCATCTTTAGCATTACTTGGTACAACTACTCTATGAACCCCTAGGTGTAACTCTAGTTACCGAATGTATAGCCCCCATACTCATCTTTAGCGTTATTTGGTATAACAACTCCACGAACACAGATGTTTATCTCTAGTTACCGAATTTATGGGGTTACACATTCGGTAACTAGAGTTACACCTAGGTTTCATGGAGTAGTTGTACCAAGTAAGGCTAAAGATGAGTATGGTGGTTATACTCATCTTCAGCATTACTTGGTACAACTACTCCATGAACATTTAGATGTAACTCTAGTTACCGAATTTATAACCAACATATTCATCTTTAGCCTTACTTGGTACAACTACTCCATCAACACCTAGGTGTAACTCTAGT
>NW_013805555.1:0-525 GCF_000517525.1 Limulus polyphemus | reverse complement strand
GAAGATATGTGGTAAAGCTTTTTTTTAGCTGCAATGATTTGGGAAGATATGTGGTAAAGCTTTTTTTTAGCTGCAATGATTTGGGAAGATATGTGGTAAAGTTTTGTTTTAGCTGCAATGATTTGGGAAGATATGTGGTAAAGTTTTGTTTTAGCTCAATGATTTGGGAAGATATGTGGTAAAGCTTTTTTTTAGTCTGCAATGATTTGGGAAGATATGTGGTAAAGCTTTTTTTTAGCTGCAATGATTTGGGAAGATATGTGGTAAAGTTTTGTTTTAGCTCAATGATTTGAGAAGATATGTGGAAAGTTTTTTTTTTTAGCTCAATGATTTGAGAAGATATGTAGTAAAACTTTAAGTCTGTCAAAGAAACTAGATGTTATATTGTTTAAAATGTAATACACAGTATTAGTGTTTACATTTTGACCATTGTATAGTATTTGAATGATCAATGTTGGTTTAGACTGCCCCCAGTGGCACAGTGGTATGCCTGCGGAATTACAATACCAGAAACCGGCTTTCGAT
>NW_013805554.1:0-523 GCF_000517525.1 Limulus polyphemus | reverse complement strand
AATGGCTGGAAGGTGTTTTATTATAGATGTATAGTAGCTGGTAGATCTTTAGTTACAGATGGATAGTGACAGGTACGTGTTTTATTATAGATGGATGGTGACTGGTAGGCCTTTTATTATAGATGGATAGTGACTGGTAGGTCTTTTATTATTGATGGATAGTGACTGGTAGGTCTTTTATGATAGATGGATAGTGGCTGGTTGATCTTTTAGTATATGGGATAGTGACTGGTAGGTCTTTTATTTTAGATGGATAATGGCTGGTAGGTCTATTACTATTGATGTATAGTAACAAGTAGGACTTTTATGATAGATGGATAGTGGCTGGTAGGTCTTTTACGATTGATAAATAATGGCTGGTAGGTATTTATGATAGATGGATAAAGGCTGGTAGGTATTTTATTATAGATGAATTGTGACTGGTAGGTTTTTATTATACATGGACAGTGGCTGGTAGGTCTTTTCTTATATACGAATAGTGACTGGTAGGTCTTTTATTATAGATGGGTAGTGGCTGGAAGGT
>NW_013805553.1:0-524 GCF_000517525.1 Limulus polyphemus | reverse complement strand
TGTACATATATTAACTAGATCTTGTACAGGTAGCATTCCGGTATTCATGATTACATTTTAAGAACCTTTCGTGCTTTTGCTTCTGCAAATGCATCAATTAAACTATCAAAATATAAGGTATTAAGTACGTCTTTTTCAGTACTTAATATTGCCAAGTTACTAAGTTGTTCTTGAGTCATTGAGGTTCTCAAGTATGTAAGAATTAATTTCATCTTGCTGAGGGACCTTTCACAACTAACAATAGAAACCCCAATTGTTAACAAAATCTGCAGTACAATTCTTAAATTTGGGAAAACATCATCACCAAATGAAATTATAAATGTTAGTAAATCAGTTGCAACCATTGGTTCAGGAAAGTCGATTTGTGTTCTTTTACTTATCAACATTCTACAGTCTTTAATTTCTCTGTACAATTCTGCTCCATCAATATCACCTGGATAGCTTTTTGCTAAGTTAGAACATTTTTCCTGCAATTTTCCGTTTTCGAAATCTCCAGAAACAATATTTTGCACATATAGTATAAA
>NW_013805552.1:0-526 GCF_000517525.1 Limulus polyphemus | reverse complement strand
GTGGTAGTAACTTCATCAAGTGCTTCACCGTTTCCCTTCTCAAAACTGAGTAGAGTTTCTTCTTCGACAGTGGCTTCTTCAGGTGGCACGTCTTCGGCAGCGTCATTTGTTCTGTTCTCCACTTCGTCCCAACTGAAATGTCCTGGATCATGATAACGCCAAAGCCTGTTGGCATGCACCACTTTTGGCTTACCTCGCCGACCACATTTTACCCGGAAAGTCACGTCTAAGAGACGATCCACTATGTCATATGGGCCTTCCCATGGAGAAGACAACTTAGGAGACTTCCCTTTGGTTTTCCTGGGATTATACAACCACACCTTGTCTCCTGGTTCAAAGCTGACTTCAGTAGATCTCTTATCATAAGTTAACTTCATCGAATCAGCAGACGTTTTCAAGTTTGAACGCACTAGATGGTGGATATCATCCATCCTTTCCGATAACACTTTCACAAACTCTGACACATTCTCAGGCTACTCTTCATAAGGTGGGCGTCCTGTTAACAGATCCACTGGCAACCGAAGTT
>NW_013805551.1:0-752 GCF_000517525.1 Limulus polyphemus | reverse complement strand
TATATATATATATATATACATATATAGTCGTGAGTGCTTCAACAAAAACCTGGTGGTATCTGGAATTGTATGTCAGATCCGTGGTAGGAAGGGTTTCATGCCATCGACTAATGATTCTAATTGTAACTGGGCCATCTCCAACCAACACCAGACCCATTGAGAATGTACATCTGGAGGATGGTAGGAAGGAGAAATTCCACAGTGTAAAAAAGTGGGAATACGGCATTTGTGCGACAACCAAAACCTGTTGATATCTGGAATTGTACATCAGTAGGAAGTGTCATATGACATATGTTGAATTTTAGAGTTGTAAGTCCATAGACTTACTCTGTCCCATCAGGGGACACTGAACTATTCATGTGAACTACAAACTCTGCCTTAGAACCCCGAAATTTGAGAAGCAGATGTACTATTTAAGAGTCGAAATATGCTTCCCCTTGCGGTAGAATGCTAAATCACAAAGTTACAACATTGTGTTGGATAAGGTCTAACTGTCCCTTCATGTAACTGAGAAGTAAACCTTCCAGCATGAAACACAAGATCTGTGTACGAAGAAAAAACTAAAAATTTGCTCCCAGACCTTTCAGCCATCAAGTAATATGCAGGCTCAAAAGCAATTGGGAAAAATCCCAAAACATCACATACTCAAAGAACCGGCAGAAGAAAAACAAATCAAACGCTAAAACAACTCTATTTATTCAATTATGTACAACTTGCCTAGTGTCGGCTAACAATATGAAGAATTAAATTGT
>NW_013805550.1:0-525 GCF_000517525.1 Limulus polyphemus | reverse complement strand
CACTTAGTGACCAACACAACAATAGCAAGACCTGCTATCACGAATCAATGATGTATCTCGCTTAGTGATCAACACAACAATAGCAAGACCTGCTATCACGAATCAGTGATGTACCTCACTTAGTGACCAACACAACAATAGCAAGACCTGTTATCACGAATCAATGATGTATCTCACTTAGTGATCAACACAACAATAGCAAGACCTGCTATCACGAATCAGTGATGTATCTCACTTAGTGACCAACACAACAATAGCAAGACCTGTTATCACGAATCAATGATGTATCTCACTTAGTGATCAACACAACAATAGCAAAACCTGCTATCACAAATCAATGGTGTATCTCACTTAGTGACCAACACAACAATAGCAAGACCTGCTATCACGAATCAGTGATGTATCTCACTTAGTGACCAACACAACAATAGCAAGACCTGCTATCACGAATCAATGATGTATCTCACTTATTGACCAACACAACAATAGCAAGACCTGCTACCAGAATCAGTGATGTATCTCATT
>NW_013805549.1:0-440 GCF_000517525.1 Limulus polyphemus | reverse complement strand
TGACATTACACATTATCGTTGAATATTGTGTCTTCTTTTTGACAGTACACAGTATCGTTACATCTTGAGTCCTTTTATTGACAGTACACACTATCGTTAAATCTTGTGCTTTTAATAGATAGTACACAGTATTGCTAAATCGTGTGTCTTTTTATAGATACTACACAGTATTTCATAAATCGTGTGTCTTCTCATTGAGAGTGCACAGTATTGTTAAATATTGTGTCTTCTTATTGACAGTACACAGTATAGTTAAATATCGTGTCTTCTTATTGATAGTACACAGTAATTTATAAATCTTGTGTCTTCTTATTGACAGTACACAGTATTGTTAAATCTTGTGTCTTCTTGTTGACAGTACACAGTATCGTTGAATATTGTGTCTTCTTATTGACAGTACACAGTATCGTTAAATCTTGTGTCCTCTTATTGACAGTACA
>NW_013805548.1:0-525 GCF_000517525.1 Limulus polyphemus | reverse complement strand
TACTATATGGACTTCTACATTACCAAAAGTAATTTTACTTGACGAAAGCAGGGTATCAAGTACTAGGGAGAATGGGTGTTTTTTACTAATGAAGGTTTAAACTCCTACTATATGGACTTCTACGTTACCAAAAGTAATTTTACTTGACGAAAGCAGGATATCAAGTACTAGGGAGAATGAGTGTTTTTTACTAATGAAGGTTTAAACTCCTACTATATGGACTTCTACTTTATCAAAAGTAATTTTACTTGACGAAAGCAGGATATCAAGTACTAGGGAGAATGAGTGTTTTTTTATTATTAATGAAGGTTTAAACTCCTACTATATGGACTTCTACGTTACCAAAAGTAATCTTATTTGACGAAAGCAGGGTATCAATTCCTAGTAAGAATGATTTTTTTTTACAAATGAAGGTTTAAGCTCCTACTATATGGACTTCTACTTTATCAAAAGTAATTTTACTTGACGAAAGCAGGGTATCGAGTACTAGGGAGAATGAGTGTTTTTTTACTAATGAAGGTTTAA
>NW_013805547.1:0-524 GCF_000517525.1 Limulus polyphemus | reverse complement strand
GCTTGTATTACATTCAATATATCCAAACAAGAGAGGTCAAATATTGAATATTTTTAAAGTTTCATTACAGTAAACTAGAACATTTGGCCTATTATCAGTACCAATAATTTAATTTATCAAATATGGTTGTTCTGTATATATATATATATATATATCACTAATAACTATATACCATGAAAACCAAATCTGATGTAGAATCCTTATAAATAATTATTATGGTACCATTATTGTACAATGACTAATCATGTGTAATAACTAATGTTACAGTTCAGTGTCTATTTACTATAGATTGCTTTTCACATATGCACACATCTTTATAACAAATTATTTAATCCTTTCGAGACAGGTCACAGGGGTGAAAGATCATGTCATCTCGTTTGTTGACTTGCATTCAAAATTTTATTTAACTACTATTTCATGAACTTATGACAATAACTGTATATTATAATTCAAATTTTAGTACTATATATTACTCAATTTTTTAACTTAAAAGCAAATATTAAGAAAACACAGATAAACATTGA
>NW_013805546.1:0-524 GCF_000517525.1 Limulus polyphemus | reverse complement strand
ACTTTAGGTCGTATAAAGCCATCAGTATTGATTTTAGGCAGAGTATTTTGAAAGTTAAAATTTGGTTTACCGTTACATATTGAGAATGATGAGGAAAAAACTCTCTAGAGACTAAAGAGAGAGAAGATTGTTCAGAATAACAATTCCAGAGAAGGCTATAAATCAATTTCAAAGGTTCTCAGTTTGCCAATAAGTACTGTGAAGAAGTGGGAAGTCTGTCACCTTGTCATGATCAGGTCGCCCTAAGAAAGTCTGCGCTCGAACAAGCAGAAAAATTGTCAGAGAAGCGACTGTCAAGCCAACAGTGACACTGAAGGAGTTGCAGACTTCAATAGCAGCAACTGGAGTTACTGTACACACCTCGACAATATCACGTACCTTACACAAAAAAAGGCTTGTATGGTAGTGTGGCAAGAAAGAAACCACTACTGACGTAGATGCATATTAGATCACGAATGGACTATGCCCATAAACATTTCAATAACCCTACAACGATGTGGCAAAAAGTTCTATGGTCAGATGAG
>NW_013805545.1:0-526 GCF_000517525.1 Limulus polyphemus | reverse complement strand
TTTTAGTGTTTCTCTATATAATTTATTTTTATGCTAGTTTTTGTTTATTCTAGTGTTTCTTTATATAATTCAATTTTATGCTGGTCTTTTTTATTCTAGTGTTTCTATGTAAAATTCAATTTTATGTTTATCTTTGTTCATTTTAGTGTTTCTCTATATAATTCACTTTTATTCTATCTTTGTTTATTTTAGTTTCTCTATATAATTCAGTTTTATGTTTATCTTTGTTCATTCTAGTGTTTCTCTGTATAATTCAGTTTTATGCTAGTTTTTGTTTGTTCTAGTTTTCTCAGTATATTTCACTTTTATGTTTATCTTTGTTTATTCTAGTGTTTCTCTATGTAGTCCAGTTTTATGTTTATCTTTGTTTATTCTACTTTTTCTTATTATATTTCAGTTTAATGCAAGTTTATGTTTACTCTAGAGTTTCACTATATAATTTAATTTTATGCTATTCTTTGTTTATTCTAGTATTTCTCTATATAATTAATTATATAATTTAATTTTATTCTAGTCTTTGTTTATT
>NW_013805544.1:0-525 GCF_000517525.1 Limulus polyphemus | reverse complement strand
CTTTGATAGATAAAACAGTTATTTACTATTTAATTACAATAAAATTTATTTCTTTTCGACATATACTGAATATCTCTAAGAGGTGTTTCAAACCAAATGCAACCTATTCAGACAATTATGTTTAAGGATGAAATCTCCTTCATTATATTCTTCACGTAGATTTCATTTTTGAATTATGTTCATGTTATCAGGGTAAAAAGAAGCATGTGATAACGATATTAAAATTGAAACTAATTTTAATATTTGGATTTAAAAACATAAAAAGTGTTATTTAATAAATAATGTAAAATGAAAGAAAGGTAAGAAATACTACAAGTAAAAACAAAACGTAACCACAGCAGTGACTGGGAAGTAAAGAATAAGAAAACCGAAAAAAAGAACAGGCTATTAATAAGGAAGAGAGCTGGTTGTTTAGCACAAAACTACACAATGTAAAAGCACTATCTGTGCTTTTTCTACCACAGGTATCAAACCCCGACTTTTAGCGTCGTAAGCTTGCAGACGTACCGTTGAATCATTGGAGGG
>NW_013805543.1:0-526 GCF_000517525.1 Limulus polyphemus | reverse complement strand
TATAAACATGTTTACTAATAAAGATGTACAAAACTACGTCTTTCAACTTATTAATAACGTGCGACTGAAGAGGATACATGTCTCAAAAGTAGTTTTTCCAATATCGAAACTTCCGACTGTTCTTTTTACCCTATTTCTTTTTCTGACTGCGACACATGATATTGAGTTATTTTATTATTAAGATGCTAAATATAGTATAGCACTTTGATGCCTGAATCAACAGATCTAGCTAATCTCACAGTTTGTTAACAGCATATGTTGTTTTTAGATATTACATAAATGCTTTATCTGTTTTTAACTTCTACAGGAAAAATATATGAATTCCTGACACACATCAATGTAGTAGGATACCAGAACTAACTGTACAATAGATGTCTAGAATTTAGAGACATCTTTCAAATTAAACAAAGGTTTATAAACTGTGACTATCCACTGTAACATAAAAAGTGCCATCTGTTACTACATCATCAATGTAGTAAGATACCAGAACTAACTGTACAATAAATGTCTAGAGTTTAGAGACATC
>NW_013805542.1:0-526 GCF_000517525.1 Limulus polyphemus | reverse complement strand
GCTGCCTTTCCTCTAGTCTTTCACTGCTAAATTAGGGAAGGCTAGTGCAGATAGCCCTCATGTAGCTTTGCGCGAAATTCAAAAACAAAAACTAAACATAAATAATTTAAATTAAGTACATATATTTTCTAAATGTACAAACATATATTACACTCCATGTATAAATTAAGTATATTAAAATTAGTTAAAGTTTACATTTTCCTTTTTAAAAGTAAAATTTTATTATAATTATACTTTCTCTTGTTGTTATAGAAATACAATTTATTGAATCTATAATTTCATACTCTTACTTAACTGTTAAGTCTTAGTAACAGTTTCCATGGTTTCACAATTCCCACTGACTTTAAACAACCAGTTACTTCTGCCCTCTTACTTCTATTTAAATTGGCCCAAAAAAATTAAAATATTCTTCGAAAAATAATCTTTCATGTTTTACATTATATGCCCCAAAAGGGAAAATATGGTTCTTTTGGAATTTTAATTTTTTTTTCAAAATACATTTATTAAAATGTTTACTGACATGTAG
>NW_013805541.1:0-690 GCF_000517525.1 Limulus polyphemus | reverse complement strand
TATTGATTTCCTGTCAATAAGAAGATAAAGGATTTTACAATATTGTTAAATTTTGTGTCTTCTTATTGACAGTACACAGTATTGATAAATCCTGTAGGATTTATCAATACTGTGTCCTGTCAATAAGAAGATCAATAAGAAGATACAAACAATACTGTGTCCTGAAATCTTGTGTCTTCTTTTTGACAGTACACAGTATTGATAAATCCTGTATCTTCTTATTGACAGGACACAGTATTGTTAAATCCTGTACCTTCTTGTTGACAGGACATAGTATTGTTAAATCTTGTGTCTTCTTATTGACAGTAAACAGTATTGATAAATCCTGTATATTCTTATTGACAGAACACATTATTGTTAAATCTTGTGTCTTCTTATTGACAGTACACAGTATTGATAAATCCTGTATCTTCTTATTGACAGGACACAGTATTGTTAAATCTTGTGTCGTTTTATTGACAGTACACAGTATCGTTAAATCTTGTCTTCTTTTTGATAGTACATAGTATTGTTAAATCTTGTGTCTTCTTCTTGAGAGTAAACGGTATTGATAAATCTTGTCTTCTTTTTGATAGTACATAGTATTGTTAAATCTTGTGTCTTCTTTTTGACATTACACAGTATCGTTAAATCTTGTGTCTTCTTATTGACAGTACACAGTATTGATAATTCCTTTATCTTCTTTTTGAC
>NW_013805540.1:0-525 GCF_000517525.1 Limulus polyphemus | reverse complement strand
GGCATGACATAAAGATGATGTGTGACATCTAAAAGTTTCCTGAATGTCAAAATTTGACTTGACGTCTCGAATTTTCAGTAGTTTAAGGAAATCAAAGATTGTAATATAAAGAAACACCAGTATGTCAGTTAATCAATTAGTCCAAGTGAGTCAGACAGTGAATTTAGTCAGTTCAGTGCTGTACCTTTCATTTGAGTTTGTGCCGTAGCTGCAAGAAGAAACTGAAAAGGTGATTTTTTTAGTTTTATTTGTGAGTTAGGCCTATCAACTAACTTAGTCTGTAGGGCATATATGCTACAGTTGAAATAAATAAATAATACGTTACAAAAGTGGACTGGACTTTGGATTATTTTTACTTAATAAAAGAACCTGCAGAACTATAGAAACTCCCATAACATTACGTTAACTTTTCACTACGAATGTCAGCGTCAAAATGTGCGTACACAGTGGAATAACAATAATGTATTGTTGCGTCATCGAGATCATGTGATTCTCACGCTCTCTCCTTTCTTGAATTATCCTGTA
>NW_013805539.1:0-526 GCF_000517525.1 Limulus polyphemus | reverse complement strand
ATATAATCCCAGTTGGCTTAGTTTGTTAGATATACAATTTGTCATAGTAAAAAGACTTCTAATATTGTAAATATCGCTATATAAATTAGGATTTGTATAAGGAAATTTAAGCATGTTTTTACTGTCACACAATCCTGTTAGTGTGTATTTTAGTTGTTGTTTTTAAAATAAATTTACATATCCAGTCCATACAATTTCGAAGTGCGCAATTGAAAACACTGATTTTTCCCCATTACTTTCCGTCCATTGATTTTAAACTTTCTTGATAAGAATCAAGAAATATAATAGAAATAACAATACATTAAAATGTAACAAGCTTCTTTTCTTAGCAGTGGGGATCTTAGTCATATAAGTTATATTGGAGGAAGGACTCCTGCCACTTTATTCCTCGGGTTTCGTGGACAAGAACACAACGTTGTTCCACGAAGATGGAGCACCGTGTCACACTGCTAGAAACACCCAAAAGTGGCAGGAAGAAAATGGTATCAGAAGTTGCCCTGGCCGATCCAATCTACTGACATGAACT
>NW_013805538.1:0-525 GCF_000517525.1 Limulus polyphemus | reverse complement strand
TAAAGTTGTATTCGGAAAGAATAAACCAGTTTTATTGAGTAAAGAACTTGTGTCGCTTAAGTTTCGTCGGAACGAAGTTGGGAAAATCAATTAACAAACGGAGACGTAACAAATTGGTGTCAGAGAGTGGGATAGAAAAAAAAAGAAGAAAAATGGAAACGAGAGGGGGAAAATCAAACTACTGCTTAGCAGATTTGATGGCAGCAATACAGAAACAAGAAGAGAAATTACAACAGTTGTTAGAGGAAAAAGAAAAGAAACAAGAAGAACGAGAAGAGAAATTACAACAGTTGTTAGAGGAAAAATAAAAGAAACAAGAAGAACGAGAAAATAAACAAGAAAAGAAACAAGAAGAACGAGAAGAGAAATTACAAAAGTTGTTAGAGGAAAAAGAAAAGAAACAAGAAGAACGAGAAGAGAAATTACAACAGTTGTTAGAGGAAAAATAAAAGAAACAAGAAGAACGAGAAAATAAACAAGAAAAGAAACAAGAAGAACGAGAAGAGGGATTACAACAGTTGTTGG
>NW_013805537.1:0-529 GCF_000517525.1 Limulus polyphemus | reverse complement strand
CTTGCCACTGTTGTTGACTTTCCTGTAGTTGCTGCTGACTTTCCTGCTACTGTTTGATACTTTCTTCCTGTTTCATTTCTTGTTCTAGTTGCCACTACTGTAATCTCTCTTCTTGTTTCTTTTCACGTTTTTCGTTTTTTTTATTTCTTTTTCCTCCAACAACTGCTGTAATCTCTCTTCTTGTTTATTTTGTTCTTCGAGCTGCCACTGTTGCAGGTTTTCTTGCAACTGCTGTTGTCTCTCTTCTTGTTTCTTTTCTTGTTTATTTTGTTGTTCGAGCTGCCATTGTTGCATGTTTTCTTGCAACTGCTGTTGTCTCTCTTCTTGTTTCTTTTCTTTTTCCTCCAACAACTGTTGTAATCTCTCTTCCTGTTTCTTTTCTTTTTTCCTCCAACAACTGTTGTAATCTCTCTTCTTGTTTCTTTTCTTTTTCCTCCAACAAGTGCTGTAATTTCTCTTGTTTATTTTGCTGTTCGACCTTCCACTGTTGCAGGTTTTCTTCCAACTGCTGTTGTCTCTCTTCTTGTTT
>NW_013805536.1:0-526 GCF_000517525.1 Limulus polyphemus | reverse complement strand
AGGTTTAGGACGAGAATCCGTGCTAAAGGGGAGAGCCTGCAAGAGCTGGCACAGGACTTGGAAAGCATGGCATACAAGGCCTACCCAACTGCACCACCCGATCTCCTCAAGTTGTTGCTGAGGGATCAGTTCGTAGATGCCTTGAACAGTCCACAACTTAAGATACAAGTGAAGCAAGCACATCCCTCTACCATGCAGGATGCAATTGTCAGAGCTCTCGAATTTGAATCCTACGTTAAGTCCAGCACAGAGGTACCAAGGCTGGTACAGTCATCTGGATTCAAAGCCAGAAAAGGTCAGCTTTCAGAGAGGCTTGAGGGACTTTGCTGGCACTGTAACAAACCTGGGCACAAGAGAGCTCAATGTTGGAAACTTCAACACAGGGGAGATGTTACAGCAGGAAAGGCTGGTATCCAGAAAGGTTGTTGGAACTGTGGAAAGCACGGACATTTGAGAAGCCAGTGTAGGAGGAATATTACCAACAAGTCGGCCTCAAGGAGACCAGTATTGTTTGAGGTTGAGCAAC
>NW_013805535.1:0-526 GCF_000517525.1 Limulus polyphemus | reverse complement strand
GAAAGTATACTTGGCTGACATTGAAGACCAATGTCATATTAGGATTGGAGTATTTACTACCGAAGAAGTGTGTAGTTAACTTCGATAAAATGACGATTGAAAACAACAAAGGCCAGATTCCAGTAAGTGTTGCTACATCCGTTGATCTGCATGTCACAGCACTTAAATCAACTACAATACCCCCTATGTCAGAGAAGATAATTTGGGGTAGAATAAAAGAACATCCCCAAGGAAGCCCAATGCTTGTGGAACCAGTGGAAGACCCATCCAGGCCAACACACGTGAAGATTGGATGGTCACTTGTGGCTGGTCATCAAGTAGTACCTATAACAGTGGCCAATTTTTCTAAATGGGAGCAGACACTTAAGGAAGAGGCATTGTTGGGTGTGTGCCAGGAGGTAGAGCCAGTCAATGTTAAAGCAAGAAATACAACTGTAAAGAAAGGACATACACTTCCAGAACATTTAACTGACCTCTATAAGAAGAGCATAGTCCATTTGGCATCATCACAGGCTCTTCAGGTAAA
>NW_013805534.1:0-1057 GCF_000517525.1 Limulus polyphemus | reverse complement strand
TACAGTTTGTAGTGTATTTACTGCACCTGGATAGGGTACAGTATGTAGAGTATTTACTGCACTAGAGATAGAGTACAGTATGTACAGTATTTACTGCTCCAGGGATAGGTACAATATGTAGAGTATATACTACCCTACGGATAGGTACACTATGTAGAGTAATTACTGCACCAGGGAAAGGTACAATATGTCGAGTATTTACTACAAAAGGGATAGGGTACACTATGTAGAGTACTTACTGCACCTGGATAGGGTACAGTATGTAGACTATATACTGCACCAGGGATAGGTTACAGTATGTAGAGTATTTACTGCACCAGAGATAAGGTACATTATGTAGAGAATTTATTGCACCTGGATAGGGTACAGTATATAGAGTATTTACTGCTCCAGGGATAGGTACAATATATATAGTATAAAAATACTCTACATACTGTACCCAATCTTTGGTGCAGTAAATACTCTACATAGTGTACCCTATCCCTGGTGCAGTAATTACTCTACATAGTGTACCCTATCCGTGGTGTAGTAACCACACCAGGGATAAGGTACACTATGTAGAGTATTTTCTGTACCTGGATAGGGTACAGTATGTACAGTATTTACTGCACCAGTTATAGGATACAGTATGAAGAGTATTTACTGCACCAGAGATAGGGTACAGTATGTAGAGTATTACCGTAACAGGAATAGAGTACACTATGTAAAGTATTTACGACACCAGGGAAAGGTATAATATGACGAGTATTTACTACACCATAGAAGGGGATAGTATGTAGAGTATTTACTACACCAGGGATAGGATACAGTATGTAGAGTATTTACTGTAACAGAGATAGGTAGAATATGTAGAGTATTTAATAGACCAGTGATAGGGTACACTATGTAGAGTATTTACTACACCAGGGTAGGGTACACTATGTAGAGTATTTATTGCACCAGGGATAGTGAACAGTGTGTAGAGTATTTATTACACCAGGGATAGGGTACACTATGTAGATTATTTACTGCACCAGGGATAGGGTACAGTATGTAGAGTATTTACTACAACAGAGAT
>NW_013805533.1:0-858 GCF_000517525.1 Limulus polyphemus | reverse complement strand
TGTTGTGTACTGTCAATAAGAAGCAAAATTTGTACGATACTGTGTACTGTCAATAAGAAGACACAATATTTAAGGATACTGTGTACTGTCAATAAGAAGACACAAGATTTAACGATACTGTGTACTGTCAATAAGAAGAGACAATATTCGACGATAATGTGTACTGTCAGTAAGAAAACACAAGATTTAACAATAATGTGTCCTGTCAATAAGAAGACACAAGATTTATCGATACTGTGTACTGTCAATAAAAAGACACAATATTTAACGATACAGTGTACTGTCAATAAGAAGACACAATATTTAACGATACAGTGTACTGTCAATAAGAAGACACAAGATTTAACTATACTGTGTACTGTCAATAAGAAGACACAAGATTTAACAATACTGTGTATTCTGAATAAAAAGATACACGATTTATCAATACTGTGTACTATCTATAAAAAGACCCAAGATTTAACGATACTGTGTACTGTCAATAAGAAGACAGAAGATTTAACGATACTGTGTACTTTCAATATGAAGACATAAGATTTAACAATATTTGTCTTCTTATTTGTGTACTGTCGTATTCAACGATAACCAATAAGAAGACACAAGATACTGTGTACTGTGTTAAGTTTTGTGTCTTCTTATTGACAGTACACAGTATCGTTAAATCTTGTGTCTTCTTATTGACAGTACACAGTATCGTTAAATCTTGTGTCTTCTTATTGACTGTACTTTAACAATACTGTTCTTGTGTCTTCTTATTCACAGTACACAGTATCGTTAAATCTTGTGTCTTCTTACTGACAGTACACAGTAATGTTAAATCTTGTGTCTTCTTATTGACTGTACACAGTATTGTTAAAT
>NW_013805532.1:0-526 GCF_000517525.1 Limulus polyphemus | reverse complement strand
AGAAGAAATAAAGAAACAAAGAATAACAAAATGCTTCACTGCAGTACAAATACGTTTCAAGGAAAGCCAATAAAGTAATAAAAAAAACGACCAAAAAAATGTGGAAAACTAATACTACAAAGTTACAGATGTGCACGTAAATACGCAAGGACGTGACGAACCTTCATAAAAAAATTCGACAAGATTCATTGAAATTTGATGATAAACTGGTATAAAACGCAAAACCGGCCATAACTCCCTAAAAACGAGGAGTAGCATGGTGAAACTTTACATGTAATTTCGGATCGAACTAGTGAAACTACGTACCAAATTTGGATAAGATGCACCAATTCCGTACCCACTGGTAAGAAGAAATAGAGAAACAAAGAATAACAAAATGCTTCAGTGCAGTACAAATACGATTCAAGGGAAGCCAATAAAGTAATAACAAAAAACGACCTGAAAATTTGGAAAACTAATACCTCAAAGTTACAGATGTGCACATAAATACGCAAGGACGTGACGAACCTTCATAAAAAATTTCGAG
>NW_013805531.1:0-1302 GCF_000517525.1 Limulus polyphemus | reverse complement strand
GGTATTACAAATAAAGCTATCATGACCAAAAGCATAGCAGATAAAAGTTTCTTCTTCGAAAATAATGTTTTTGATTAGGATGTTATGCAAAAATTTATGAGTACTTCGATTGAGGATAGAATACCTTCCAGAGTTGGCAGTTTATCTAATTTGTTATGTCACAGCCAGCAAGGGTACTTATATACGGTAAAGCTGGGGAAATTCTACCCTTATGTGAATATATATAAAGGATGTTTAATTCCATAAAAGTTAGAGATCACAAAGTCCAAAATGTTGCATCATGTTTTGATAATAGAAGACAATACATACCACAATATCAGCATCTGATGATGGCAGATGTCAGAATGATCATCTCCATTTTTACTTGCTATAACAACATAATAAGCAGAAACATTAGAATCCAGTGTATAAGGAGTTGACTATCAGGAAAACTACCTTTTCTCTCCAGTTATCAACTGTTAGCCTAATATTTTAAAAGCAGGTTAATCTGATCACACACTATGTTAATAGGCTACTCGTTGTCCTGCTTCAACGTGAAACGAGCATTAATTACGCGGGTTTATTTACTAATTATTACATTAAACGTAAGCTGATTTGGGACAAGTTATGGGACCTTTCTTGTATAAACATCAACTACCATCCACCCTTCTTTCTGCAGCACTGTTTGACTTCATGGTTTATGTGTGCAAGATACAAGTAAAATTGACAAACTTCAAAACATTTTGTGAGATTGTTTCGTACCTGATGGGAAATTTCCTTTAAATATCAGTTAAATGGTCAAGAATTGACATAATTTTTGATCTGTATGAAAGAGATGCCATCAAATCTTTAAAACAGTAAAGATAGTGAAGGTTGATCCTGTTGTTGTTAAATTAACGGATGTGATATGACTCTTCCTGTCATCAGCGTGACCTCCCAATCCTTCTTTATTAAATGGCTGAAGACTGCTTCTATTTTATACCCTGTGTTTGTGTATATTGGAGGGTTGATATAGCATTCTTAGATGCCTAACTGTTTTTAAATTTTTTCGATGACTATACATAATGTCTTTTAGAGTTAAAAGTTTGATTCTTTAATGCGAAGTATTAAATAGTTTATGAGCTTTAATTAGAATAACTTATTGAGGGAAATTCCAACCTTAAACCCCCACTAACAAGAAAACTGTTAAAAGGAAGTTCTGGGTTTGAAGTAGTTTGTAAACTAATCTGATAAATAGTCTGTTAAGAGTTTTCTTGTTAAAACACTCTCGACCATAAGTTAGGCATCGAAGAATGCTTAACTATAAATAAATTATTTAAAGGG
>NW_013805530.1:0-526 GCF_000517525.1 Limulus polyphemus | reverse complement strand
ACAAAGATTATCTAGTTGGTCTATCCACAAATAGTTAGTGGACCAAACAGTACACAGTATTATTACAACAAAGATTATCTAGTTGGTCTATCCACAAATGTTAGTGGACCAAACAGTACACGGTATTATTACAACAAAGATTATCTAGTTGGTCTATCCACAAATGTTAGTGGACCAAACAGTACACAGTATTATTACAACAAAGATTATCTCGTTGGTCTCTCCACAAATGTTAGTGGACCAAACAGTACAGGGTATTATCACAACAAAGATTATCTAGTTGGTCTATCCACAAATGTTAGTGGACCAAACAGTACATGGTATTATTACAACAAAGATTATCTAGTTGGTCTATCCACAAATGTTAGTGGACCAAACAGTACACGGTATTATTACAACAAAGATTATCTAGTAGGTCTATCCACACATATTAGTGGACCAAACAGTACACGGTATCATTACAACAAAGATTATCTAGTAGGTCTATCCACACATATTAGTGGACCAAACAGTACACGGTATCATT
>NW_013805529.1:0-801 GCF_000517525.1 Limulus polyphemus | reverse complement strand
GATGACTAGCTGCCTTCCCTCTAGTCTTACACTGCTAAATTAGGGACGGCTAGCGCAGATAGCCCTCGTGTAGCTTTGCGCGAAATTCAAAAACAAAACAAAACTCATTTAACCCATATTTCTTAAGAAAAATATTTCTAAAATAATTAACTATTTAATAAAAAGTGTCCTTGTTTGTTTATTTTTAGACCGACCCACAAACATTGGGTCACATAACAAGTTAAATTTACTAGTTGGCAGGAAAAAGCACTCCATAAAGTTTGCATTTCAACTATTTTACTCCCCTGGTAACTTTCGGTATATCAAAGCATTTCAATAATTTACTCCTCAGGTAACTTTCGGTATATCAAAGCATTTCAACTATTTTACTCCCCAGGTAACTTTCGGTATATCAAAGCATTTCAACTATTTTACTCCCTTGGTAACTTTCGGTATATCAAAGCTTTCAAACATTGTCGTCAATAGTGAGTTAATTTTGTTGTGTCACCTCTATCTTCCCTGCCCTACAGAAGGTTATATTAAAACAATTTTGAATATGCATATCACGTGACAACCACAGACGTTATAAATTCGCGGTGTAATGTAATGTATCAGAACTAGATGTTAACATTATTTACCGTTCGTATGTAATTTGATGACACCGACAACTGATTGGCTTTGGGAAGAGTATGTCAGTCCTTTAACATTATTTACCGTTCGTATGTAATTTGATGACACCGACAACTGATTGGCTTTGGGAAGAGTATGTATATAACAGTCCTTTAACATTATTTACCGTTCGTATGTAATTTGATGACACCG
>NW_013805528.1:0-524 GCF_000517525.1 Limulus polyphemus | reverse complement strand
CAGTAGCCATCTTCCAATGAAAAGCTGGTGTATTGCAACTAACTAAGGACACTTCTATAATTTGTCAATCAAATATCACTTTCACTTAACATGACATTAATAAATGTGCAAATAAGATTTGGTCATCTAAGAGTCTGTAAATACCATTGGTTCAATTAATATACCAAATATCCAATGGTAACAAACAGGTTATTATGTTTGGTTGACAACTGTATTGGCTTGCAACTCTTAGTTTTTAGTATATATATATTTGTTCAGTATATAACATGACGTAAAAAATAGATATGGAATGATCTTGCCACATGAAACAGGATCGTTTACTTTTGATCCAAAAAATCTGACAGGATTATCTTTTTTTTGTCATCAGTCATCATAAAACTCCGCCATTGCCTGGTCCCAAGTCCAGGATGAGAAAGGAGGAGGGTTGGACGCGGGGCTAGCAACTCCATCCCGTAAAAAACAACCTGCTACAGAAACTACAACAACAACTTCATCCCAGCAGCTGCCTGGATGGGAAGACTCCT
>NW_013805527.1:0-1045 GCF_000517525.1 Limulus polyphemus | reverse complement strand
ACGCAACAATACACTATTCAACACAGATGCAAGCAAACACAGCATATAAAAACATATTCAACAATGAAAAATTTAAAACATACAAAATAAACTTTTGATAAATGAGAATTGCAGGTTTTCTTGTCATTATCCCAGGCCGAACATAATTTAACACATTATAGATTAAAATGAATTACTCTTCAACATACAACACATTTTCGCAGTACAAGCTCTATAACGATGAAAAATCATTAAAGAAATGCATAAGTTATATATATATTAGTCCCTATAATGACGACACGATTTAAATCAGAAAAATATACCCTTTACAATGATTACCATTACAAATAAAAAACCTTTATAATAAAAAAAGCAATGTACCGTATTCTTCGGAATATAAGACGCACCCTTATTTTGAAGACAACGTTTTGGGGAAAAAAAGGTACAGTCGCATTTGAAAGATTTTTATTGAACAGAAATTCAATTTGATACTTTGAAAATTAGTATATACTGTTTTAAACACAAAAGAGCTCAAAACATCAAAATAGAAAATACCGTATTTACTTTGGTTCAAAACCTATAAAATCTTCATTGTTTTCACTGTAATTTATTTTTTTCTTATTTAGGGAGCATTATAAATAGTTATGTTTTTAAAATAAAAAACACTACTATTGTTATAAATAACACATTCAATTGAACTAACTATGCATGCCTATTTAAATATATTTACACGTGGCTTGTGTATATCGTATTGTTACTTCTCCGTTTGTTAATTAACTTTCCGTAACTTCGTTCCGACGAAACTTTAGCGACACAAGTCCTTAATTAATAAAACTGGTTTATTCTTTCTGAATATAACTTATTTTCAACAGTCGCGCTATAACAAACTATAGTTCACGTCTCACGAGCTCTACTTCAACAATACGTCTCTCTCTCTCACTGCAGTTCAATTACTCATTACCTACACACACATTATTGTCCCGTCACGTTGTCACCCTCTTATATATACCAGACTACCCTATATCTAGTAATCTCCCGACAATTCCCGAATATTCGAGAGAACGAG
>NW_013805526.1:0-553 GCF_000517525.1 Limulus polyphemus | reverse complement strand
TATTGTGTAAGAAAGACTAAAAATACCGCTTTATCAAAGTCGAAAATATCTAGACTAAGAATGACTAAAAAGACAGTTATGAAAGTCGACAAAATCGAGTGGAAGAAAACTAATAACACGTTTTCAAAGTCTACAAAATCTAGTGGAAGAAAACTAATAAAACGTTTTCAAAGTCAACAAAATCTAGTGGAAAACGGGCTAAAAGGACCCTTATCAATGTCAACAAAATCTAGTGGAAGGAAGATTAAAAGACCGATATAACAGTCGACAAAATATAGTTTAAGAAGGATTAAAAATACCATTATGAAAGTCATTAAAAAAAAAGCGTAAGAAACACTAAAAATACCTCTATCAATGTCGAAAATATCTAGTCTAAGAAGGCCTAAAAAGACAGTTATGAAAGACGAAAAAATTGAGTGGAAGAAAACAAATAACACGTTTTAAAGTCAAAAATATCTAGTGGAAAACTGACTAAAAGGACCCTTATCAATGTCAACAAAATCTGGAGGAAGGAAGACTAAAAGACCGTTATAACAGTCGACAAAATATAGTG
>NW_013805525.1:0-526 GCF_000517525.1 Limulus polyphemus | reverse complement strand
GAACTTGGCCTTTGTTATTCCCAAACGTCATTTTATCAAAATCAATTACAAACTTCCTTGGTAGTAGATAGTCCAATCCTAATATGCATTCGTCTTCAATGTCAGCCAAGTATACTTTCTGTCTGTCCTTTAAGCCCATGAGCTCGATAGTTACCCACACTAGTCCCCACAATCTTGTAGAATGTCCTGTCACACCATAAAGCTTCTGTATGGCTTCTGGTACTCCTTCGTGATCTAACACCTTGATGCTCACAAGGGTTTGCTGAGACGCAGGGTCCATGACAAAGTTGCACCTTTGGCCATCTAGCTTTCCTGTCACATAGACACTGTGTGTGCTTGGCATTTTACACCTAGCTGTTGGGACTTTCACAATGGAGGTTGGTGGGCGTCCCTTAGCACCAACCACTACTGGTTTCCCGAAGCTGACTTATTGGTGGTATTTTTCTTACATTGGCTCCTCAGATGTTCTTGCTCCCCACATTTCCAACAGCCTTTCTTGGTAGCAGCCTTTACTGCTGTATTGTCT
>NW_013805524.1:0-526 GCF_000517525.1 Limulus polyphemus | reverse complement strand
TAAACCCAAAACAAACCATAATAGGATACCTACTCATGGTACCTGAGCATGTGTGCCATGTTAAGTCTTGCTAGCTTATCAAAACGGTATGAAAATAGTTTCAAACATCTGCTCCTGTCATCCCAAGGGATAATCAGGAACACAAAATCCAATGTCAGATTCAGTGACCTGAAAACCCACTTTTAGTCCCTCATCATGCTTGGGTGACCATTTTTGGCACTTTTTTTAGCCACCCACTTCTAGGAGTGTTGCACCATATAGATAAGGACACCTTCCAAACCATTCCAAGTCCACCTGCAAAGTTTAGTCTTTCTGGCTCTTAACTCTTTCAGCATAACCTCGTAATTATTCTGTGCTTGTTATAGTTTTCATGCTATAACTTTTAAATTAGTAAGCATGTTAACAAAATTTGGCAGATTATTAGTAAGCATTACAATGCTTTCATATGCAAAATATCAATTTTTTTTATTAAGTCTTAAGGTTTGTAAAGCAATGTTTTTCTCATGTCTTTTTTTTTCTTTTTGCA
>NW_013805523.1:0-1177 GCF_000517525.1 Limulus polyphemus | reverse complement strand
ATTAAGCACAAAGCTACTCAATGGGCTATCTGTGCGGTGCCCACCATGGGTGTCGAAACTCGGTTTTATCGTTATAAGCCCCTTTAAAGTCTCATACATTTCGACATACGTAAGAAAAACGTTCCCTCACCATTCTACTTTTTATCATTCAAAGATCGATTTTATTATTTTACTTAAAATCTAGATATTTTAATAGAGTTATTGTTCAACAGCATATTATCTTAAATTATATCTAGTAAATTAATAGAATTTAGGTACCAGTATTTTCATTGTATAACATTTAAACAAGCCATATTTATATAACGATAGCTAGAAAGTTATGTTAATTATTGTTTTATTATTATAATTAGGATAAAACAAACAAATCAAAAGTGATGAGCAAGAGGTGGATACAATAAGTGTTAGTAAAATGGTAAAACTGGCAGGAGCTGAAAGAGTTAATCATCCTGGCGTGAGTATTACTGAATTATTCTTGGGTTACATACGTAACAGAATTGAGAAAATTATCTTATGTTTCTGTCAAGAGATTTTTATACGGTATTTTTAATCTTAACTGTATGCTTAAGATACGACGCCCCCTCCCCAAATGGCAGAGCGGTTAAGTCTTAATAAAATCGATCTTTGAAAGATAAAAAGTAGAATGGTGAGGGAACGTTTTTCTTACGTATGTCGAAATGTATGAGACTTTAAAGATTTGGTGGAAACTTTACTGACAATATTAATTTTCTTTTGTACTAAAGTAAAAACGGAAACAATTAATATGCGGCGATTCCACTAAATGATTTAAATCTAAGCATATTAGAAATTTTCTTTTGTACTAAAGTAAAAACGGAAACAATTATTATGCTCCTATTCCACTAAATGATTTAAATATCTAAGCATATTAGATTGTTACATTTACTTTTTAGTATGGATTTATGGGTAATATATACATATAATAGGAGTTTTATATTGTTGTTTCACCATCTGCATTTTTATTGTTCAATTGACAATGATAGTGAAGTTTAAACAGTATTTTCTTGTACATGAAAAATATAACTGACTCCGCTAGACGCCAAGTGTATTGGTTTATTACTATGTATGTAAAAAAGGTACAACTAGTAAAAAATGTTTATTGGATTTTGATTAAAGTTCGTAAAGTAGTTAAGTATTGACCACTGATTATTTTATTAAATAT
>NW_013805522.1:0-524 GCF_000517525.1 Limulus polyphemus | reverse complement strand
CATTTTGTGGAATGACTATTTTTATAAGTTAAATACTATAACATTTTATACTATAACAAGCATATTTATGTGCATTTGGTTTTTTAAATGCCAATTAAACAATGGAAGTATAGATTAAAGTACTCCACCATCTAACACCTCAGATTTTTTTTTTATTTGTGCTATTAATGAGAACTTGAATTTTCGTCTTGAGAATTTTATGTGTGAACTTTTGGTTGTTTGAAATGCAGTCTGAAACATGCGTTCTGGAACATTAGAAGAAAAGACAGGCTAAAAAGTTATGAAACAGAGATACATTTCAGAAACTTACGAATGATTCATTTAAAGTTTATTTCTTCGGTTACTGTTTCAGTGTTATGTTCCTTGCTCAAAAAGAACTAAAAGTTACTTAATTTTTCCATTAACTCTTTGTTATCTTATATAAAGGATATATTTTCATTTTTACTGATTAATTTTGATTATCGTGTAAAATCCTGTTAAATTTGTTATTGGACTTCTACACGAGTTTTGTGCACGTTTCTGCC
>NW_013805521.1:0-526 GCF_000517525.1 Limulus polyphemus | reverse complement strand
ATATCACAGACCTTTTGCGAGAAAAGACATTCATATATCGCAAAAACTATAAGTCCAGGAATCGTCAATATTAAGGACGATTCCCTATAACAAAGAGATGAGCACTAACATAGGACGATTAGCACACCCTTACAATGATGTATAACCATCTAAACAGGATCCAACCACACAGTAGCGCCGTTAGTAATTCGAGGCCACTGTTTAGTGATAAAATAATACGATTTTCTAAGTTAATATGGAAATTGCAGACAGTAGTAAATATAAGTTTCCTAATCTGTTTGTTTGTTTGTTATGGATTTCACGCAAAGCTACACGAGGGCTATCTGCGCTAACCGTCCCTAATTTAGCAGTGTAAGACAGCTAGTCATCACCACCCACCGCCAACTCTTCGGCTACTCTTTTACCAACGAATAGTGGGATTTACCTTCGCATTATAACGCCCCCACGGCTGAAAGAGCAAGCATGTTTGGCGTGACGGGGATTCGAACCTGCGACCCGCAGGTTGCGAGTCGAGCGCCCTAACCAC
>NW_013805520.1:0-526 GCF_000517525.1 Limulus polyphemus | reverse complement strand
TATGAATGTCGTATATTTATCAATTTCAATGAAATGAAATGTTTGAATGACGGAACTGTAAAATATATGTTTTAAAGTGTTGTCATGTAGGAACAAATTGATCTATAATAATAAAAGTACATGTCTGTTAGTTTCTGGTGTGACTGCCATAACTCCAAGAGGAAATAACTTCGAAACCTGAAATTTTGCACCCATACTAAGTGGACTCTGAGGGTGTGCACCTGGGTATTGTTAGTTATCCAATTGTTACGTATTATAATTTTGAATAGTCCGAAGCCGAGTTAAATAATCTAAATTTAATAGTTAAGTTGTACTTTGGATTTAGTATTTAAATAAATGGCGATATATTAGTCAATATACGATATTTGCCAAATAGATTAATACGCATCGTCTTCGTTTTTAACACAAATACGTTTTAATATACACACAACAGTACAATATTCAATAACAATTATTACGAATAGTTATTACAAACAACGATTCATAAACAAAAGTTTCACAAACTTACAAACAATATAAAGTTTTC
>NW_013805519.1:0-526 GCF_000517525.1 Limulus polyphemus | reverse complement strand
GTACTATTATATTTATGTAGATACATACAACAGACAATACTATTATATTTATATAGATACATACAACAGACAGTACTATTATATTTATATATATACATACAACAAACAGTACTATTATATTTATATAGATACATTCAACAGACACTACTATTATATTTATATAGATACACACAACAGGCTGTACTATTATATTTATATAGATACATACAACAGACAGTATTATTATATTTATAAAGATACATACACCATACAGTACTATTATATTTATATAGATATATATACAACAAACAGTACTATTATATTTATATATATACATACAACAAACAGTACTATTATATTTATATAGATACAACAAACAGTACTATTACATTTATATAGATAAATATTGTAAATGTAACATATTTAGGGTTAGGTATTGCCTAATGGTTCGAACGTTCCCAAACATGCTCGCCTTTCAGCCGTTGGGGCGTTATAATGCAACGGCGAATCCCTCTACTTGTTGGTTACGAAGTAGCCCAAGATTTGA
>NW_013805518.1:0-527 GCF_000517525.1 Limulus polyphemus | reverse complement strand
GATCCACACAAACAAGGTTAATATAAAGAAGTATAAAAGATAAATAATAATGAAAAAGAAATAGCCGTGATATTGTAAAATTAAGTAAATGCATATTGACAATAACATATGTATGAGATGTGATGTTTTGAAAAAAAACAAAAAAACAATATAGTTAACCTAATCTATGATGTACCAGTAAGATGAAATACAGGTAATCTTAAAATAACAAAGACCCATGTTAAGCTTAATCTCATGTTATAGCACAAAGAATACAACTAAGCTCTAATTTCAAGCCTGAACGTAACTATGAGTATTGACCAAGCTAACTAAACTTATGTTATTGAACCCAAATAACTACAGATAATAATATTAACAGTAAAAATATTACAAAACCATAACAGTATTATGTTTTATCTTTCTAAAGTCGGTAGATAATATTTCAAAATGTGTGGGCCCCCAATCTCAAGTCGAGGCTTAATGAAAGTTAGCTCACTGGACAATCGATCTCCCGACAAAGAAAAGCCGATAATTCCCCAAATGAGGAC
>NW_013805517.1:0-525 GCF_000517525.1 Limulus polyphemus | reverse complement strand
CTTTGATAATGGCCTTTTTAGTCCTTCTTACACTAGATGTTTTCGACTTTGATAACGGTCTTTTTACTCCTTCTTACACTAGATTTTGTCGCCTTTGATAACGGTATTTTTATTCCTTCTTACTTAAGATTTTTTCGACATGGATATCGGAATTTTTTGTCGTTATTACACCAAATTTTGTAGATTTTGATAACGGTCTTTTTAGTTCTTCTTATACTAGATTTTTCGACTTTGATAACAGCTTTTTTAGTTCATCTTACACTAAATTTTTTGAAATTCATAATGGCTTTTCAATCTTTCTTACACTAGTTTTTGTCGACTTTGATAAATGTCTTTTTACTACTTCTTACACTAAATTTTGTCGAGTTTGATAACGGATTTTTTAGTCCTTCTTACACAAATTTTTTCAAATTCATAATGGCTTTTTAGTCTTTCTTATACTAGATTTATCGAATTTGATAACGGTCTTTTTAGTTCTTGTTACACTAGATTTTTTTGACTTTGATAATGGTCCTTTTTAGTCCT
>NW_013805516.1:0-526 GCF_000517525.1 Limulus polyphemus | reverse complement strand
GCACAAGAGAGCTCAATGCTGGAAACTTCAACACAGGAAAGATGCTATGACAGGAAAGGCTGCTACTCAAAAAGGTTGTTGGAACCGTGGAAAGCAAAGACATATGATGAGCCAGTGTAAGAAGATTACTACCAATAAGTCAGCCTCGGGGAAACCAGTAGTGTTTGGTGTTGAGGGACGCCCACCAATCCCCATCGTAAAAGTCCCAACAGATAGATGTAAAATGCCAAGCACACATAGTGTCTACGTGACAGGAAAGATGGATGGCCAAAAATGCAACTTTGTCATAGACTCTGCATCTCAACAATCCCTTGTGAGTATCAGGGTGCTAGATCACAGAGGAGTACCAAAAACCATACAGAAGTTTTGTGGTATGACAGGAAATTATGCAAGGTTGTGGGGACCAGTGTGGGTAACTATTGAGCTCATGGGCATGAAGGACAGACACAAAGTATACTTGGCTTACATTGAAGACCAATGCATACTAGTGTTGGACTACTTACTTCAGAGGAAGTATGTAGTTAAC
>NW_013805515.1:0-525 GCF_000517525.1 Limulus polyphemus | reverse complement strand
GGCGGTGGGTGGTGATGACTAGCTGCCTTCCCCCTAGTCTTACACTGCTAAATTAGGGACGGCTAGCGCAGATAGCCCTCGTGTAGCTTTGCGCGAAATTCCAAAAACAAACATCTTTGCACTTATGGAGAGACACCTAACGTAGGACTCTACACATTTTATATACTGTATTGCAATACAGACATGCAAATTTACAAACAATCTTACTATTTGTGGATTCATATACCCAATGAATTTCATTATTAAAATTTAACAATTTCGTGCTAAATAATATAGACATTATTTCCAGCCATATAATGGCTGGAGACGGCTTGAATGGGTAATGAAGAAAAACCTTAATATAAGTTTAACATAACAGCAAATGTACAACGTTTCGACAAGGTTTTGTCATCATCAGGTACAATTAGTTTACACTGACACGGATATATATATACAGTATTGAACAAAGAAGTCACATGACCGGAATTCGAATTTGTATTTCCAGCCATGTTTGATTACTTTTTTTTACAGTCCCTAGTTGTAGAC
>NW_013805514.1:0-526 GCF_000517525.1 Limulus polyphemus | reverse complement strand
TTTATTTTGCTGTTCCAGCTGCCATTGTTGTAGGTTTTCTTGCCACTGCTGTAATCTTTCTTCTTGTTTCTTTTCTTTTTCTTCCAACAACTACTGTAATCTCTCTTCTTGTTTAATTTCTCGTTCTTCTTGTTTCTTTTCTTTTTCCTCTAACAACTGCTGTAATCTCTCTTCTTGTTTAATTTCTCGTTCGAGGAGCCACTGTTGCAGGTTTTCTTGCAAATGCTGTAATCTCTCTTCTTGTTTCTTTTCTTTTTCCTCCAACCACTGCTGTAATTTCTCTTCTCGTTCTTCTTGTTTCTTTTCTTTTCCTCCAACCACTGCTGTAATTTCTCTTCTCGTTCTTCTTGTTTCTTTTCTTTTTCCTCCAACCACTGCTGTAATTTGTCTTCTCGTTCTTCTTGTTTCTTTTCTTTTCCTTCAACAACTGTTGTAAATCTCTTCTCTTCTTGTTTCTTTTCGTGCTCTTGTATTGCTGCTATCAAGTCTGCTATGCTGTAGTTTGATTTGCCGCTTCTCGTTTCCA
>NW_013805513.1:0-525 GCF_000517525.1 Limulus polyphemus | reverse complement strand
GGAAAACCTAATCACAAAATTCCTGTTTCTCCTTTGAAACTTATCCTAACTTTCGAAGAACCATTCAGTCATGTGATTGGTGATTGTGTTGGGCCTTTACCAAAAACTCGATTAGGGAATCAGTATTTGTTAACTATCATATGTACATCCACTCGATTCTCTGATGCTATCCCTTTGAGAAACATTTCAACCCACAAAATTTCTAAGGCAATATGGGACATCCACGCTAAAAAAAAGAAAAGAAATAAAAAAAAGGAGAGAACGAAAGAAAAAACATAAGACTGTTAAACTGCAGTTTATCACTACAAGAGTATGATTTGGAGATAACCCATGTCAAATGGGTTTATAACATTTGTGCTGATGTATTCTCACTATGTAGTATGTGATTTTATGACTATAATGTTATTTGTATTGATTGTGTTGTATACTGATTATTGAAATTGTATAATACTTTGAATAATGTATTATATTTAATGTATTGTTTTCAATGTATGTATATATATATATATATATAATATCTTAGTT
>NW_013805512.1:0-526 GCF_000517525.1 Limulus polyphemus | reverse complement strand
TATCACTAATGAGTCTTGTTTGAAGTAACAGATCTTCCCAGAAGTATATCACTAATGGGTTTTAGTTGGAGAATCAAATCTTCACAGAAGTATATCACTAATGAGTCTTGTTTGAAGTAACAGATCTTCCCAGAAGTATATCACTAATGAGTCTTGTTTGAAGTAACAGATCTTCCCAGAAGTATATCACTAATGGGTCTTAGTTGAAGTATCAAATCTTCACAGAAGTATATCACTAATGAGTCTTGTTTGAAGTAACAGATCTTCCCAGAAGTATATCACTAATGGGTCTTAGTTGAAGTATCAAATCTTCACAGAAGTATATCACTAATGAGCCATAGTGGAAGTAACAAATCTTCACAGAAGTATATCACTAATAGGCCTATCTTGAAGTAACAAATCTTCAAAGAAGTATATCACTAATGAGCCTAAGTTGAAATAACAAATCTTCCCAGAAGTATATCACTAATGGGTCTTGTTTGAAGTAACAGATACTTCCCAGAAGTATATCACTAATGGGTTTTAG
>NW_013805511.1:0-525 GCF_000517525.1 Limulus polyphemus | reverse complement strand
TATAATTAAACTTTTTTATTAACAGAACACAGTGTTTACGTATATGGAATATAATTATAACAGAATATTATTAAATTATTTTCAGTATTCATATAGTTTTAGCAGAGTTAAAGCTAGGATTTCGATGAACTCCCTTGCTCAAGTAACATTTTGAAATGTGAAACTATTTTTGATCAAGATTATATGTAAAGGTGTGTAATTATTGTGGTGTGTTTGGTAGATGTCCAAATTATGAAGTGAAAGGTATTCTGAAAATTAACAACATGTTTTGCCAATGATTTTATAACAAATTATCAATGTATTGAACTTTTCATGTCAACTTATACTTGCAGAAGAAAAATTCAGCATTTTTATTGACATAAATTTTATTTTGTTACTAGCTGGAGTGCCCATCCATTGTAATGAAGGATAGGAAATTGTGCTTCTATTTTTTTCCTTAACATAATTAACATTAAAAGTATAATAAAAATACATAAAGGTACCTATACTGAAAAGAAAGACGTACTGTTTTCAAAAATTCTATCA
>NW_013805510.1:0-869 GCF_000517525.1 Limulus polyphemus | reverse complement strand
TTTTAGGTGACTTGAGGAGCCAGACAGGTTTTGGAACTGAAAGTTAATGTTTTAGGTGACTTGAGGAGCCAGACAGGTTTTGGAACTGAAAGTTAATGAACCTTTCAGGTAAGGTATTAGATCTTTTCCACGTAACATCGACACGTACAGTCAGCTTTTAGTATGACACCTACCGCTAGAGGGCTTAAAGTATTTTAAAGTGTGGCGTGTGCTAGAGGGATGCACGTGCTTCCATTCTGTGTAGCAATCGTGACGTCACCTAGCTCTTCCGAATACTTGGAAATCAATAAATTATAAATATTCTCGTCAAGTGGGTGTTTCGATGACCAAAAGGGCGTTCTTCTTCTTTTATCTTTTGCCTTTGAACTTATTACACAGTCCGCCCAAAGTTCAAACTTAATTCAAAAGCACGTGGCGTTGTCTAAAAACAAAATTACTAATTTTTTGTTTTTTAGTAGTGAAAATGTCGTGCTTTCCGTGAAAATTACCTTGATAAAATCATGTATTTACATATTTAAATTTTTACCTAGTTTTTATACCACCAAACAAAACGTCGGTGTTTATTCTAATGTATAACAAAAGGCATCATTTTCTCGTACACCCATAATATATTACGTGGGTGACAACCTGAGTTTAGTTAAGTTTACTTAGGCAGAAAACTATCAAGTCAAGATAAGGTTGAAAGAAAATTCTCAAGTCATATAGAGTTGGCAGAAAACTATCAAGTCATATAGGGTTGGCAGAAAACTATCAAGTCAAGATAAGGTTGAAAGAAAATTCTCAAGTCATATAGAGTTGGCAGAAAACTATCAAGTCATATAGGGTTGGCAGAAAACTATCAAGTCAAGATAAGGTTGAAAGAAAATTCT
>NW_013805509.1:0-525 GCF_000517525.1 Limulus polyphemus | reverse complement strand
GTTGTCCCTCTGGGTTCTTTAATGATCTTAACCAGCATAACGCAGCATGGTCTGTCCTGATGGTAAACCTTGCACCATAGACGTAAGAATGGAAATATGTCAGACTCTTTACTATAGCAAGGAGTTCCCTCCGTGTTACACAGAAGTTCCTCTCTGGTCTACTCAACACCCTGCTGAAGTAGGCCACCACATATTCGTTTTCGCCCACTTTCTGAGACAACACTCCTCCAATTCCAACATTACTAGCATCACAATCCAGTATGTACGGCAGTGAGGGATCTGGAAGCTTTAAAAGTGGAGCAGAGGCCAATTTTTCCTTCAACGTCTTGAAAGAATGCTGGCAAGAAACTGTCCATTCAAACTTTTGGCCTTGTTTAGTCAAATCATGTAGTGGAACAGCTATAGTTGCAAAGTCCTTCACAAATTTGCGGTAGTAAGTACAGAGTCCCAAGAAACTTCTTACCTCTCCCATATTGTCTGGTGTTGGCCAGTCATGCACTGCTTCACCCTATCAGGATCCGTTTG
>NW_013805508.1:0-950 GCF_000517525.1 Limulus polyphemus | reverse complement strand
GTTTGCAGCAACAATTGATGAGGAAGTATCCCAGCTACAGGATGTATTCAAGCTTTTGAAAGCAGCAAATCTCAAACTCCATTCCAAGAAATGCCACTTGTTCCAGAAAGAGGTGCTTTACTTAGGTCACATTGTAAGTGAGCATGGGGTGCGAACTGATCCTGACAAGGTGAAAGCAGTGAGTGATTGGCCAAGACCAGACAATGTGGGAAAGTTAAGAAGTTTCTTGGGACTCTGTACTTATTACCGGAAGTTTGTGAAGGACTTTGCAACTATAGCTGCTCCACTACATGATTTGACCGTGCTGCATTACGCTGGTTAAGATCATTAAAGAACCCAGAGGGACAACTAGCATGTTGGATCGGAAAAATAGACCAGTATAATTATGATATGGAATACAGAGAAGGAAAATCTTATGGAAATGCTGATGGACTGAGCCGAAAACCCTGCAAAAATGACTGCAGACATTGCTGCAAAAGAGAGGTTGAGCTAACCAGGTGCCATCAGGACGCCCACCTTATAAAGAGTTGCCTGAGAATGTGTCAGAGTTTGTGAAAGTGTTATCGGAAAGGATGGATGATATTCACCATCAAGTGCATACAAACTTGAAAACGTCTGCTGATTTGATGAAGTTAACTTATGATAAGAGATCTACTGAAGTCAGCTTTGTACCAGGAGACAAGGTATGGTTGTATAATCCCAGGAAGACCAAAGGGAAGTCTCCTAAGTTGTCTTCTCCATGGGAAGGCCCATATGACATAGTGGAACATCTCTCAGACGTGACTTTCCGGGTAAAATGTGGTCGGCGAGGTAAGCCAAAAGTGGTGCATGCCAACAGGCTTTGGCGTTATCACGGTCCAGGACATTTCAGTTGGGACGAAGTGGAAAACAGAACAAATGACGCTACTGAAGACGTGCCCCCTGAAGAAGCCACCGTCGAAGAAGAAACT
>NW_013805507.1:0-525 GCF_000517525.1 Limulus polyphemus | reverse complement strand
ACCCTTGACTGCGTTGAAAGTTTCATTTTATAAAGTAGCTGGTCAAATAAAACCCTTGACTGCGTTGAAAGTTTCATTTTATAATGTAGATGGTCAAATAAAACCCTTGACTGCCTTGAAAGTTTCATTTCATAATGTAGATGGTCAAATAAAACCCTTGACTGCGTTGAAAGTTTCATTTTATAATGTAGATGGTCAAATAAAACCCTTGACTGCGTTGAAAGTTTCATTTTATAATGTAGCTGATCAAATAAAACCCATGATTGCGTTGAACGTTTCATTTTATAACGTAGCTGGTCAAATAAAACCCTTGACTGCCTTGAAAGTTTCATTTTATAACGTAGCTGGTCAAATAAAACCCTTGACTGCCTTGAAAGTTTCATTTTATAATGTAGCTGGTCAAATAAAACCCCTGATTGCGTAGAAAGTTTCATTTTATAACGTAGCTGGTCAAATAAAACCCTTGACTGCCTTGAAAGTTTCATTTTATAACGTAGCTGGTCAAATAAAACCCTTGACTGCCTT
>NW_013805506.1:0-530 GCF_000517525.1 Limulus polyphemus | reverse complement strand
TGAATTTGCCCTTGCAGCTCTTCATCAATGCCACTTTGAAGACGAATTCGGCGCTCAGTTTCTTTCAAAGCAGCAAATGACTCACGATGACTGTCACTATTTTCATGGGCATTTAACTTTTCAATTTTTTTTCCACTTACAGAATCCATGTGTTTTGAAAGCAGACAGACTATCGGATGTCATACATGTAAATGAAAAAGAAAACAACAAAAGCAGTATGCTGCTTTATATAGAGGTGAATACACAAACCAGGAAAGATTGACCTCTTTGCCATTCAGAAGGCGTCGTTTGAACCAAAATGAAGTCATAGAACGCCCATCTTTGGTATCAAATGGACCTTCTTTATGTTGAAATTCATGTGCTCCAACTTTAACAATCTCTGTGCGATGTGCACGTATTACAATTGCTGAGCCTGTTGTATCAAACTTCATAAATCCAATATCCCTGTGTGTTAAAATATTTTTAGGTCACCCTCTTTTAGCTTAGCAACACTATTCTGTGGATTTGTTTCTGACAGAGTGGAATCCTCT
>NW_013805505.1:0-527 GCF_000517525.1 Limulus polyphemus | reverse complement strand
CAACAACAACGGGGATAGTGTCTGAGTAGCGGGGGTGTACAACTTTAGTTCAACAACAACGGATACAGTGTCTGAGTAGTGGGGATGTACAACTTTAGTTCAACAACAACGTATACAGTGTCTGAGTAGTGGGGATGTACAACTTTAGTTCAATAACAACGGGTACAGTGTCTGAGTAGTGGGGTGTACAACTTTAGATCAACAACAACGGGTACAGTGTCTGAGTTGGGGGGGTGTATAACTTTAGTTCAATAACACCGGGTAGAGTGTCTGAGTAGTGGGGTATACAACTTTAGTTCAACAACAACAGGTACAGTGTCTTAGTAGTGGGGTGTACAACTTTAGTTCAACAACAACGGGTACAGTGTCTGAGTAGTGTTGATGTACAACTTTAGTTCAACAACCACGGGTACAGTGTCTGAGTAGTGAGGATGTAGAACTTTAGTTCAACAACAACAAGTACATTGTCTGAGTAGTGAGGATGTACAACTTTAGTTCAACAACAACGTGTACAGTGTCTGAGTAGT
>NW_013805504.1:0-1055 GCF_000517525.1 Limulus polyphemus | reverse complement strand
TAATGATCAACACTGTACATCTAAACTTTTACTTATTTTTCTTTTTGCTTTCATCACAGCTGTTTTAAAACTATATCAGTTTAACTTATTATGTACGAAATTCCCTATTTCTTTACATTGTCATGAAAAATAGTTCACACTGTGGAGTTAAAGAACAAGGATGACAAAGCATTGAGGTTTTTTAGGCTTAACAAAATTAATTACGATCACTTTCGACTCTATGTTTATACATACAAAACAATACATTTTTGTTTGGTAAAGCCACGATATTCGTGGTTTGTTCTATTGCGAATTACAGAAGACTGATTTAACATTTCTAAAGTCATTACTGGCCCTCATGATGTAAAACTATTTACGAAATTATTTTAGCCATTTAATAGAATAGTCACAAGAGTACAATGCAACAGACAGGGTGGGAACTGCAATGTAATTCTAATAAATAAATAAAACAAATACTTTGAAATAATCAACAAGCGCTTTACGAAATACAATACTTGATATTTAATAAAATATGTCTTTAGATGTACAGTGTTGATCATTAGTTTCAATATGATAGCCGACAAGTTCCTTATCATCATCAGGTACAACGTACGACATCTTGTCTGGGCTGTAACTTTGAACAGGATTGGTGGAAGACCTGGGAACCTCAGTTAAAATAAATACCTCCATGCAAAATCGGGATTAGTTTACATTATACCATGTAGGTGGTGGATTACTACCAAAATCTGTAGCCCCCCAGTAGCACAGCGGTATGTCTTCGGACTTACAACGCTAGAATCCGGGTTTCGATACCCGTAGTGGGCAGAGAACAGATAGCCCATTGTGTAGCTTTGTGCTTAATTACAAACAAACAAACCAAAATCTGTAAATATTTAATCTTGCTTCACCCAGCCTTCAAAATACCATGTATATAAACAAATGTCTAATCAAATTATAAACAAAATCAGTTATGTATGATATTTACCAACGTCGTTTCCATAATCAAAGAGCCAAATTGTAAATTTTTAATATAACTAGCTCTTTTCCTAATTTTGTTTCCAATGGAGTCGATAGGC
>NW_013805503.1:0-534 GCF_000517525.1 Limulus polyphemus | reverse complement strand
CTGTCAATAAGAAGACACAAGATTTAACGATACTGTGTGCTGTCAATAATAAGACACAAGATTTAACTATACTGTGTACTGTCCATAAGAAGACACAAGATTTAACAATACTGTGTACTCTCAATAAGAAGACACAAGATTTAACGAAACTGTGTACTGTCAATAAAAAGACACAAGATTTAACAATACTGTGTACTGTCAATAAGAAGACACAAGATTTAACGATACTGTGTTCTGTCAATAAGAAGACACAAGATTTAACGATACTGTGTTCTGTCAATAAGAAGACACAGGATTTATAAATACTGTGTACTATCAATAAGAACACAAAAGATTTAACAATACTGTGTACTGTCAATAAGAAGACACAAGATTTAACGATACTGTGTTCTGTCAATAAGAAGACACAAGATTTAACAATACTGTATACTCTTAATAAGAAGACACAAGATTTAACGATACTGTGTACTGTCAGTAAGAAAACACAAGATTTAACAATAATGTGTTTTGTCAATAAGAAGACACAAGATTTAA
>NW_013805502.1:0-527 GCF_000517525.1 Limulus polyphemus | reverse complement strand
TTGTTAAATCTTGTCTTCATTTTGATAGTACATAGTATTGATAAATCTTGTGTCTTCTTATTGACAGTACACAATATAGTTAAATCTTGTGTCTTCTTATTGACAGTACACAGTATCGTTAAATCTTATGTCTTATTATTGATAGTACACAGTATCGTTAAATCATGTGTCTCCTTATTGACAGTACACAGCATTGCTAAAACTTGTGTCTTTTTATTGATAGTACACAGTATTGTTAAATCTCGTGTCTTCTTATTGACAGTACACAGTATTGTTAAATCTCGTGTCTTCTTATTGACAGTAAACAGTATCGTTAAATATTATGGCTTATTATTGATAGTACACAGTATCGTTAAATCTTATGTCTTCTTATCGAAAGTGAACAGTATTGTTAAATCTTGTGTCTTCTTATTGAAAGTACACAATATCGTTAAATCTTGTGTCTTCTTATTGACAGTACACAGTATCGTTAAACCTTGTGTCTTCTTATTGACAGTACACAGTATCGTTAAATGTTCTGTCTTCTT
>NW_013805501.1:0-527 GCF_000517525.1 Limulus polyphemus | reverse complement strand
GTAGCATTAAACAACGTGTGTCTAAACAGTTCAAAGAGGGGTGAGGTAAATACACAGAATGCTACCCCACCCACATTGAGAAGAATTCATGGGCGTGAGTTTAATTTTTAACAGGTAATGTAGATGACTGATTCAATCCTAGATATAATTATAAGAAACACTGGAATTATTATTTTTACTCATTATTTAATTTCTGGATCCCCAGTGGCACAGCGGTATGTCTGCGGACTTACAACGCTAGAAACCGGGTTTTCATACCCGTGGTGGGCAGAACACAGATAGTCCTTTGTGTAGCTTTGTGCTTAACTTCAAACAAACAATATAATTTCTGTACTGCATATTGGTATATAGAAGACATTTTTATACCTGTTAACAGCGAGAGGTGCCAAATCGAGAGACTTTTTGTGGATGCAACAAGGAGGGGGATGCTCCACCAGAATATGTAGAAAAAAGGTTAACTTTTATGCATTCTGGGGAATTTCAGATATTTATTTACATTCATGAGATTGAAATGATGTTTTCTTTTC
>NW_013805500.1:0-527 GCF_000517525.1 Limulus polyphemus | reverse complement strand
AACTGCTGTAATCTCTCTTCTTGTTTATTTTGTTGTTCGAGCTGCCACTGTTGCAGGTTTTCTTGCAACTGCTGTTGTCTCTCTTCTTGTTTATTTTCTTTTTCCTCCAACAACTGCTGTAATCTCTCTTCTTGTTTCTTTTCTTTTTCCTCTAACAACTGTTGTAATTTCGCTTCTCGTTCTTCTTGTTTCTTTTCTTGTTTTTGTATTGCTGCCATCAAATCTTCTAAGCTGTAGTTTGATTTTCCGCCTCTCGTTTCCATTTTTCTTCTCTTTTTTTTTCTATCCCACTCTCTGACACCAATTTGTTACGTCTCCGTTTGTTAATTAACTTTCCGTAACTTCGTTCCGACGAAACTTAACGACACAAGTCTTTACTTAATAAAACTGGTTTATTCTTTCCGAATACAACTCTACGATACACTCAACTTCAACAATCGCGTTATAACAAACTATAATAACGAACGAACGTTAACTACAACAATACGTCTCTCTCTGACTGCAGTTCAATTACTCACTGACTACGC
>NW_013805499.1:0-527 GCF_000517525.1 Limulus polyphemus | reverse complement strand
AAACTAAATTAGGAAACCAAAAAATATTTTTTCAGTTTTGTTGTCTATATTTATTTTTATACTTTCAGTACATAGACTAACAACAATATTATGTTATATTTTTGTTGCTAACACAAAAGCCATTGTTGGAACGTAGTGTTACCAAACTCACTGGCTTTTCAATATTACAAGTTGTTAATTTAACTTATTTTTACCAATAATCATTTTATGAATACGCCATGAATTCATTTCACGAATGATCTTAATTTTGGTTGGCTCACAAGGAATTTACCGACGTTTGAATTCCTCAACTGCACTTTTCTGTCTCTTTGCTAGTCAAGCTTGATTTCGCAAAATTTATTTATCTCAGTTAATTATGAAATGTGAGGTTAAGGTATACTATATGGTGGGGGTACTTGGCCCCTTATTTTTGACAGGCTTTACGCTAGAATATATATATATATATACACACATACACACTGAGTGGTCACAAATAAAGAGACATCTAATTTTTCGTCATTTAACTGATTTATGCTAACTAATTTGTG
>NW_013805498.1:0-527 GCF_000517525.1 Limulus polyphemus | reverse complement strand
GACCGATTTTCCTGAACTAATGGTTGCAACTGATTTGCTAACATTTATAATTTTATATGAAGAAGATGTTTTCCCAAATTTAAGAATTGCATTGCAGATTTTGTTAGCAATTGGGGTTTCTATTGCTAGCTGTGAAAGGTCCTTTAGCAAACCGAAATTAATTCTTACATACTTGAGAACCTCAATGACTTAAGAACGACTTAGTAACTTGGCAATATTAAGTATTGAAAAAACGTACTTAATACTTTAAATTTTGATAGTTTAATTGATGCATTTGCAGCAGCAGAAGTACAAAAGGTTCGTATAATGTAACCATGAATACCAGAATGCCACCTGTACAAGATCTAGTTGAGTATATGTACAGTTTTGTAAACTAATGACATTTGTTATTTGTAAACTTAAGTAGTATTTTATCAATCTGTTTTATAATCCATGTACACCACAAGTGACTGGCATCTCATATAAAACATAAGTTTCAAAACTAGGGATATAACAGAAATTTATTCTGCATGCTTGAAAGATTACTG
>NW_013805497.1:0-528 GCF_000517525.1 Limulus polyphemus | reverse complement strand
CAACGCCATCTTAATAGGGAAAATGTTTGCAAATGTGGAAGGTGTTAAAGAGGACATCAACATGTTTTTTGCTACAAAGCCAAGTGATTTCTTTAATCAGGGCATTAACAACCTGATTGTAAGATGGAAAATCATCATCGATAAGAATGGAGACTACTTCATTTAATAAATGCTTTGTTTTGATATATAAGTTGTTAGGGTTTTTTCATCTGAAAAAAACTACATTAATTTCTTGACAACCTTAAATAGTTGTATATGATACTAGTACAATAACAGATACAAGGTTACAAACTAGACTAGTTGTTGATGATACCAATACAATGATAGTTTTAAAGTTACAAACTAAACTAGTTGTAGATGATACCAGTAACATGACAGTTATAAACTAAACTAGTTGCAGATGATACCAGTAACATGACAGTTATAAGATTACAAACTAAACTAGTTGCAGATGATACCAGTAACATGACAGTTATAAGATTACAAACTAAACTAGTTGCAGATGATACCAGTAACATGACAGTTATG
>NW_013805496.1:0-525 GCF_000517525.1 Limulus polyphemus | reverse complement strand
AAAAAACAAAGCATTGTTTTATCTTTTTATTTGTTTCATATTGACAGCTGCTAAACAAATTTGGTTCTGGTTCCAGATCCACCATCAGCTCCCAATGTAAGACTAGTTGGTGTGGACACAGATTCCTTGACCTTAGACTGGAGAACCCCACAGGAAGAAGGTCCTGTTCTACGTAAGTTAGTTTAAAGACACTATTTGATAGTTCTGTATAGATTTTTAGTTTTATAATACATATTTATAGTTAAAATTTGTAACTTTCTTTTCATTTGTTGAGATTCGTTACTTTTATAGATTTAACTTCAGTGAAGACTTTCAGGATATCTTACTAACTATTACTGTAATATCTACATCAGCATGCTCTACCAAGTTTGTTTAAGTTAATCCAGTTTTACTGTTTAGAATACGTACTGGAGTTTAAAAAAGATGGAATGACGAAACACCAGCGCCACCTACCGGGATCTAGCAGTAGCTACAAAGTAACCCACCTGCAGGCAGGATCTCGGTATGAACTTAGACTGGCAGCTT
>NW_013805495.1:0-527 GCF_000517525.1 Limulus polyphemus | reverse complement strand
GTCAACTTTGTACCAGGAGACAAGGTATGGTTGTATAATCCCAGGAAGACCAAAGGGAAGTCTCCTAAGTTGTCTTCTCCATGGGAGGGCCCATATGACATAGTGGATCGTCTCTCAGACGTGACTTTCCAGGTAAAATGTGGTCGGCGAGGTAAACCAAAATTGGTGCATGCCAACAGGCTTTGGCGTTATCACGGTCCAGGACATTTCAGTTGGGACGAAGTGGACCACAGAACAAAGGACGCTGCTGAAGACGTGACACCTGAAGAAGCCACCGTCGAAGAAGAAACTCTACTCAGTTTTGAGAAGGGAAACGGTGAAGCTTATGATGAAGTTACTACCACTGATGTGACTATTACCGATGATAGGACATTTCCTGATGAAGTAGGTGAACCCCACGTGAAGCAGAAGCCAACGAGACGGAGACCAGTACGGAAGAAGATACGTCCCGTAAAATTAAGAGACTTTGTTGAATTGTAATTTTGTGTTTGTAATTCTGTACAGTTAATTAAGTTATTGTTAATTGT
>NW_013805494.1:0-529 GCF_000517525.1 Limulus polyphemus | reverse complement strand
AGAGACTACTAGATATGCGGTAGTCCTGTATATATAAGCCGCCAAGAACTGCCGGCAACAATGGGCAATTGAACTGCGGACAGAAAAAGAGACGTATTATTGAGCGAGCACGTGAGACGTTCGTTGTGAATTACAGCGTTTGTTATAGCGCGACTGTGGAAATTAAGTGTATTGCTAAGTTGTATTCAGAAAGAATAAACCAGCTTTATTTAAGAAAAGACTTGTATTGCTAAAGTTGTTCGGAAAGAGTTTTTACGGAAAATTAACTAACGAACGGAGGCGTAACAAATTGGTGTCAGAGAGTGGGACAGAAAAAAAAAGAAGAAGAAGATGGCAACGAGAGGCGGCAAATCAAACTACAGCTTAGCAGATTTGATGGCAGCAATACAAGAACAGCAAAAGAAACAAGAAGAACGAGAAAATAAACAAAAAGAGAGACAACAGCAGTTACAAGAAAATCTGCAACAGTGGCAGCTCGAACAACAAAATTAACAAGAAGAGAGATTACAGCAGTTGTTGGAGGAGAAAG
>NW_013805493.1:0-793 GCF_000517525.1 Limulus polyphemus | reverse complement strand
ACCTTATTATTGTTATTATAAGAGCTATCAGTAACTGTAACTCAAAACGTAACAATACTTTACTTTATTAATGTTATTATAAGAGCTATCAGTAACTGTAACTCAAAACGTAACAATACTTTACTTTATTAATGTTATTATAAGAGCTATCAGTAACTGTAACTCAAAACGTAACAATACTTTACTTTATTAATGTTATTATAAGAGCTATCAGTAACTGTAACTCAAAACGTAACAATACTTTACTTTATTAATGTTATTATAAGAGTTATCAGTAACCGTAGCTCAAAATGTAACAATACTTTATCTTATTATTGTTATTATAAGAGCTATAAAGAGCTCTAACTTATAAAACTCTAACATTTGTTATAAGTGGTATCACCAAATAAATACCTGAGTTAGCATAACGATAGGGCGAAGTTATTTAAATTTTTAAACATTATCGGGCATTATAACTGAAATATCTTAGTAATAGCGCGTAATTCTTTAATATAAATACTTTTACGTATTTTAACCAGAAATCTTAAAATTATCATTTATATAACGAAGTTTTTAAAGCTTGTTTATTTCAGTAAACATTTCAGACACATTCAGCTAATGATAAATAAAGTATTTTTTGCGCATGTGCATTTATATGCAGGAGTTTACTTATTATTATGAACAAGCCTAACTCATTCATATTTAGTTAGCGTTTAGCATTTTGTCTTGATAAAATATGTAAAAGTATCTAAAATATTAACAATTTTGTCGCTGTATTAAAAACAAAACAAAAAAACAGAAGTCTGTGTAATGA
>NW_013805492.1:0-577 GCF_000517525.1 Limulus polyphemus | reverse complement strand
ATTATAACATCCGTTCTTGTCAGACGAGCTACAGGTCCATGTTTAAAAATGTCATTCAACAGAAAGATCAAAGCATTAGTCGAGAAGTTTCCTTTTTTTTGTCAACTGTCACGAAAATCTAATTATAATATTTGAGATAAGTTGTAAGAATTATTTTACGTTAGAGTAATCTCAATATAAACTTCTTCGTGTATATATGAAGTTCTTAATGACTCATATTCAACGCCATGTTTTAACGTATACAGAGTCATCTACTTATTGTACGTCGAGTAATTTAAAAAATCCTTGGACTTGTCTATTGTGAATACTTTGTAACTTGTTGGCGCTGTGTCCGAATAGGAAGGAAAGCGTTGAAAAACAGCATGTTCAAACTTATGATGTATACTAGATACATTAAATAGTGACCGATGAGAATCAGCAACAAGAACGAATCAAATAACATTCATTATAAGGTGGCATACACGCTATAACAGTTTGTGAGGCTAGCAAACATAAATCTAGTCTGTACCCTAAAGTTACAGATACTTCTAAAACCAAGTTGGCTCAGCGGTATGTCTGCGGGTTTCGATACTCATCG
>NW_013805491.1:0-1405 GCF_000517525.1 Limulus polyphemus | reverse complement strand
AGTTACTGAATGTGTAACCCATACTCATCTTTAGCGTTATTTGGTACAACTACTCCACGAACACTTAGGTGTAGCTCTAGTTACCGAATTTATAACCACCATACTCATCTTTAGCCTTACTTGGAACAACTACTCCATGAACACCTAGGTGTAACTCTAGATACAGAATTTATAACCACCATACTCATCTTTAGTCTTACTTGGTACAACTACTCCATAAACAGCTACGTGTAACTTTAGTTACCAAATTTGTAACCACCATACTCATCTTTAGCGTTATTTGTTACAACTACTCCATAAACACCTAGGTTTAACTCTAGTTACCGAATTTGTAACCACCACACGCATCTTTAGCGTTATTTGGTACACCAACTCCACGAACATCTAGGTGTAACTCTAGTTACCGAATTTATAACCACCATACTTATCGTTAGCGTTATTTGGTACAACAACTCCACGAACACCTAGGTGTAAGTCTAGTTACCGAATTTATAACCACCATACTCATCTTTAGCTTTACTTGGCACAACTACTTCATGAACACCTAGGTGTAACTATAGTTGTCTAGTTACCGAATTTATAACCACCATACTCATCTTTAGCTTTACTTGGCACAACTACTTCATAAACACCTAGGTGTAACTATAGTTACCGAATTAATAACCACCATACTCATCTTTAGCTTTAACTTGGTACAACTACTCCATGAACACATAGGTGTAACTCTAGATACCGAATTAATAACCCCTATAATTATCTGTAGCGTTATTTGGTACAACAACTAAACGAATACCTAGGTGTAACTGTAGTTACCGAATTTATAACAACCATATTCATCTTTGGCCTTACTTGGTACAACTACTCCACGAATACCTAGGATGTAACTCTAGTTACCGAATTTATAACCACCATACTCATCTTTAGCCTTACTTGGTACTACTACTCCATGAACACCTAGGTTAATTCTAGTTACAGTATTTATAACCATACTCATTTGTAGCCTTACATGGTACAACTGCTCCATAAACACATAGGTGTATCTCTAGTTACCGAATATATAACCACCATACTCTTTTTAGCGTTATATGGTACAACAACTCCACGAATACCTAGATGTAACTCTAGTTACCGAATTTATTACCACCATATTCATCTTTAGCGTTATTTGGTAAAACTGCTCCATTAACACTTAGGTGTAACTCTAGTTACCGAATTTATAACCAACATATTCATCTTTATCCTTACTTGGTACAACTACTCCATCAACACCTAGGCGTAACTCTAGTTATTGAATGTGTAACCCATACTCATCTTTAGCGTTATTTGGTACAACAACTCCACGAACACCTAGGTGTAACTCTAGTTACCGAATTTGTAACCAACATACTCATCGTTAGCGTTTTTT
>NW_013805490.1:0-826 GCF_000517525.1 Limulus polyphemus | reverse complement strand
AATATACTGTACCCCCTAATGCTAAAACCTGGTTTACAATAATCGTGGTGAGCACATCACAGATAGCTTTTACCGAGATTTAGTCTTATATTCCCAGCCGAAATAATGAGTTCTGATGTTGAATGACAGGCTTGTTGGCAGTAGCGTCTGGCAAACGATATTTATATCATACAATAAACATTCTGGCATTCTAGGCAAAGCCAATACTGAAGTCAGACCGTGAAGTCCAGAATACAGTGACCACAGACTACCTGAACCTCATATCTTATATAAAATGAACACTAACTATGAATACATAAAATGTCTATCATGTATTAAATCATATACTTCCAGGTTACACCTAGAACAGTCATTTTACCGGATTAATTATATCTAGCCAATAAGAATACACGAAGAAAGAAGGATAAAACAAACTCTATAACAGTATTATTATCATTTTAAAATTATTTTACAAAATCATTATTATTCAATCATGATTTCACGTATATAAATACTATCCCTGGTCAAGACGTAAGAACTCTCTAGTTACGTTTTTGTGTATATAGACATCTACGTCGTAAACATAGATCAAACTAAAATCAAAGAAGGTAGCTTAGCAAAAAATAAACCTCATAAATTACGTCCTGTTAAATTAAACCTGAAAGTAAATCACAACATTTCTTCAGATTCAAAACCTATAACATCTATATATTCACGACTTATAGTGGTGGGTATAAATTTTAAGTTTTTTGTTGGTTGGTTTTCGTTTTTATATTATTTTGAATCTACCAGTGGGTTAATACGCAAGTTTGAAATCAAGTTTTTTTTTTTCAAGATTAATAAGCAT
>NW_013805489.1:0-527 GCF_000517525.1 Limulus polyphemus | reverse complement strand
TCACTAAAACTACTATATAAATGCCTAATAATTACACTATATACATTTTTTCAGCACTTTGATGTTTTTAGTACTTGCTCAGTGTGTGGGAGTCCCTGAAGCAATCCCCAATGTACAAAGCAACACCACAAACCTTGCATTATGTACTTGCTTGTTTTTTTATTTGGTTCTCTCCTGGAGTGCATGCAAATCTTTTACTGTCTTTGTCCCATTGATCTCTTGCCTGGTAGTAGCAAATGTTCCAGAAAGTGCTTAGAGATATATTCTTTGTCTTGCAGTCTGTCTGGGGTGTGGCTTCTAGTTCTGACTTAGGGTTCAGTTGTCACAGTACCAGTAAGCTGAAAGTGGCTGAAGTCTTTCAAAGGAACTTTGTTGCTAGGCTTGACCAAATACCGTATTTTTTCGGTGTATAAGACACTTTTTTATTCCAAAATTTGATGTCAAAATCTGCTTGCGTCCTATACACCGAAGGTATGAATAATATATATGTATATATATATGATATACACAAGCTATGTGTAAATATG
>NW_013805488.1:0-527 GCF_000517525.1 Limulus polyphemus | reverse complement strand
CTTTCTTCTGCCCTGGTTTGTTACATTGCCAGCAAAGTCCCTCAAACTTCTCTGAAAGCTGCCCTTTTCTGGCCTTGAATCCTGATGACTGTACCTACCTTGGTACCTCTGTGCTGGACTTAATGTATGATTCGAATTCAAGAGCTCTGGCCATTGCATCTTGTATAATAGAGGGGTGTACTTGCTACACTTGTATCTTCAGTTGTGGACTGTCCAAGGCGTCTACAAACTGTTCCCTCAGCAACAGCTTGAGGACATTGGTTGGTGCAGTTGGGTAGGCCTTGTGTGCCATACTTTCCAAGTCCTGTGCCAGCTCTTGCAGGTACTCCCCTTTAGCACGGACTTTAGTCCTAAACCTAGCCCTGTAGACTTTGGAATGATTTTGAGTTCTATACCTGAGCTCTAGAGCAGCTGCCAGTGCTCTATAGTTGTGCCTGTCGTCTGCTGACAACTGTCTATGTATTTCCAGTGGTTGTCCCTTCAGGTTCGTTGCCAGATATACTGCTTTCTGCTCCTCTATCCATCCG
>NW_013805487.1:0-848 GCF_000517525.1 Limulus polyphemus | reverse complement strand
GCGTTATATGGTACAACAACTCCACGAATACCTAGGTGTAACTCTAGTTAAAGAATTTATAACCCCCATACTCATCTTTAGCTGTACCTGGCACAACTACTCCATGAACACCTAGGTGTAACTATAGATACCGAATTTATAACCACCATACTCATCGTTAGCGTTATTTGGTACAACAACTCGACGAACACCTAGGTGTAACTCTACTTACCGAATTTGTAACCACCATACTCATCTTTAGCCTTACTTGGCACAACTACTTCATGAACACCTAGGTGTAACTCTAGTTACAGAATTTAAGACCACCATACTCATCTTTAGCCTTACGTGGTACAACTACTCCATGAACACTTAGGTTTAACTCTGGTTAACGAATTAATAACCCCATACTCATCTTTAGCGTTATTTGGTACAACAACTCCACGAACACCTAGGTGTAACTCTAGTTACACAATTTATAACCACAATACTCATCTTTAGCCCTTACTTGGCTCAAATACTCCATGAACACCTAGGTGTAACTCTAGTTACAGAATTTATAACCACCATACTCATCTTTAACCTTACTTGGTACAACTACTCCATGAACACCTAGGTTAACTCTAGTTACAGTATTTATAACCACCATACTCAGCTGTAGCCTTACTGGGTACAACTACTCCATAAACACCTAGGTGTATCTCTAGTTACCGAATATATAACCACCATACTCTCTTTAGCGTTATTTGGTACAACAACTCCACGAATAACTAGATGTAACTCTAGTTACCGAATTTATAACCACCATACTCATTTTTAGCATTACTTGGTACAACTACTCCATGAACAACTAGGTATAACTCTAGTTA
>NW_013805486.1:0-604 GCF_000517525.1 Limulus polyphemus | reverse complement strand
AACAGGCTAGGTGCACAGTGTCAGACTGTGGAAAGTGTACGAACAGGCTAGGTGCACAGTGTCAGACTGTGGAAAGTGTACGAACAGGCTAGTTGCACAGTGTCAGACTGTGGAAATTGTAAGACTCGTCAGTTTTCATAATCTACTCGAAGATAAACAACTGTTAAACTGAATCTAGATAGATTCTAATTAATCACTTTTATTTCACGATTGATTTAGTTCTGAGTTAAAAGAGAATCGACTTGTTTGTGAAGTTGTTTCCTAACGTTGCTTACAAACGTTGATTAGATCTGTTAGTATTAGGCCTAGAATCTAGATCTAATTGTTTAACGACATAACGCGTGGATTATAATACGTCTATATTGGTATTTTGTAGGCCCGATACTGGTAGAGCTTTTAATGCTTAATTCTATCCAAATATTCACATTTTTCATGAAATAAACACTGCAAAGCATCAGCTACAGGCTTCTAAATATAGTTTCTGAGCTAATATAATTTGATAATGATTATGTTGATATATGTGTTAAAATGACTCAGTGACAATTTACAGCAAAAGTTACATTTTCATATTTGTGATTCTGTTTGACAATAAAAATTGGAAAAA
>NW_013805485.1:0-527 GCF_000517525.1 Limulus polyphemus | reverse complement strand
TACTAGCTAGGTAATCGTACTAAAAACCTATTGTTATAATCTACTAGCTTGGTAACCGTACTAAAATATCTATTGTTATAGTCTACTAGCTAGTTAATCCTACTAAAAACGTATTATTATAATCTACTAGATAGGTAATCGTACTAAAAACCTATTGTTATAATCTACTAAATAGGTAATCATACTAAAAACCTATTGTTAAAATCTACTAGCTAGGTAATCGTACTAAAAACCTATTGTTATAATCTACTAGCTTGGTAACCGTACTAAAAAATCTATTGTTGTAAACTACTAAAAACCTATTGTTATAATCCAGTAGCTAGATAATCGTACTAAAAAACCTATTGTTATAATCTACTAGCTACGTAACCGTACTAAAAAACCTATTGTTATAATCTACTAGCTACGTAACCGTACTAAAAAACCTATTGTTATAATCTACTAGATAGGTAATCGTACTAAAAAACCTATTGTTATAATCTACTAGCTAGGTAATCATACTAAAAACCTATTGTTATAATCTACTA
>NW_013805484.1:0-1539 GCF_000517525.1 Limulus polyphemus | reverse complement strand
TAGCTAAATCGTGTGTATTTTTATTAACAGTACACAGTTTTGTTAAATTTGTCAATAAGAAGACACAAGATTTAACGATACTGTGTACTGTCAAAAAGAAGACACAAGATTTAACGATACTGTGTACTTTCAATAAGAAGACACACGATTCAACAATACTGTGTACTGTCAATAAGAAGACACAAGATTTAACGATACTGTGTACTGTCAATAATATACTGTGTACTGTCAATAAGAAGACACAAGATTTAACAAAACTGTGTACTGTTAATAAAAATACACACGATTTAGCAATACTGTGTACTATCAATAAGAAGACACAAGATTTAACGATACTGTGTACTGTCAATAAGAAGACATAAGATTTAACTATACTGTGTACTGTCAATAAGAACACACAAGATTTAACAATACTGTGTACTATCAATAAGAAGACACAAGTATCAACGATACTGTGTGTTAAATCTTGTGTCTTCTTATTGACAGTACACAGTATCGTTAAATCTTGTGTCTTCTTATTGACGTTACACAGTATCGTTATATCTTGTGTCTTTTTATTGATAGTACACAGTATTGTTAAATATTGTGTGTTCTTATTGACAGTACACAGTATTGTTAAATCTTGTGTCTTCTTATTGATAATACACAGTATAGTTAAATCTTATGTCTTCTTATTGACAGTACACAGTATCGTTAAATCTTGTGTCTTCTTATTGATAGTACACAGTATTGCTAAATCGTGTGTATTTTTATTAACAGTACACAGTTTTAATAAATCTTGTGTCTTCTTACTGAAAGTACACAGTATCGTTGAATCTTGTGTCTTGTTATTGACAGTACACAGTATCGTTGAATAACAAGACACAAGATTGACAGTACACAGTATACGTTAAATCTTGTGTCTTCTTATTGACAGTACACAGTATGTTAAATCTTGTGTCCACAAGATTTAACGATACTGTGTACTGTCAATAAGAAGTGTACTTTCAATAAGAAGACACAAGATTTAACAAAAATGTGTACTGTTAAGAAAAATACACACGAATTAGCAATACTGTGTACTATCAATAAGAACACACAATATTTAACAATACTGTGTACTATCAATAAAAAGACACAAGATATAACGATACTGTGTAACGTCAATAAGAAGACACAAGATTTAACGATACTGTGTACTGTCAATAAGAAGACACAAGATTTAACTATACTGTGTACTGTCAATAAGAAGACACAATATTTAACAATACTGTGTACTGTCAATAAGAAGACAAAAGATTTAACGATACTGTGTACTGTCAATAACAAGACATAAGATTTAACGATACTTTGTACTTTCAATAACAAGACACAAGATTCAACGATACTGTGTACTGTCAATAACAAGACACAAGATTCAACGATACTGTGTACTTTCAATAAGAAGACACAAGATTTAACAAAACTGTGTACTGTTAATAAAAATACACACGATTTAGCAATACTGTGTACTATCAATAATAAGAAAGATTTAACGATACTTTGTCTTCTTATTGACAG
>NW_013805483.1:0-527 GCF_000517525.1 Limulus polyphemus | reverse complement strand
ACTCATTATATGACTTATTGTCAAGTGTCAATACACTCATAATATGACTTATTGTCAAGTGTCAATACACTCATAATATGACTTATTGTCAAGTGTCAATACACGCATAATATGAAGTATTATCAAGTGTCAATACACGTTTGACATGACTCTTATTGTCAAGTGTCAATACACTTATAATATGACTTATTGTTAAGTGTCAATACACTTATAATATGACTTATTGTCAAGCGTCAATACACTTATAATATGACTTATTGTCAAGCGTCAATACATTCATAATGTGACTTATTGTCAAGTGTCAATACACTCATTATATGACTTATTGTCAAGTGTCAATACACTCATGACATGACTTATTGTGAAGTGTCAATATACCCATGACATGACTTATTGTCAAGTGTCAATACACTCATGACATGACTTATTGTCAAGTGTCAATACACTCATGACATGACTTATTGTCAAGTGTCAATACACTCATTATATGACTTATTGTCAAGTGTCAATACACTCATTATATGACT
>NW_013805482.1:0-528 GCF_000517525.1 Limulus polyphemus | reverse complement strand
CTCAAAAATACATAACTTACACAAAATTGAATATTTAGTCAAAACATTTTGAGGGACAAGTATAATTGGCTCCTAAGTGTCACATATATTTGGAAACCACACTCTAAGACATTTGATCCTTCTTATCATGCAACAATACCAACTTTAGGAACCATGAAAGCAAAATCAACTTTAGTATCAGGATACTAGACACCATTAACTCTGATAAACTGTGTTCTGTGAAAATTTTCAGTTATAATATATGGGAAATATCCAGAAGTGTTTTGATAAAACGTTTAATTAAATCAAGTGAAAACATTTTATTACAATGTTTTGTACAGTAGTATTCCCTTTTCTTGAATTTTGAAATTAATAGAATTAAAAAACTATTAATCCAAAAATTAGCTGATATCACTTGGCCAGATAATATTAGCTGAATGCTAATGAAATAGTCTTTTATTTATATTTCTAAATATTCGTGTTTTTTTTATCCAACTAATACTTTTTGTTGTACAAGTTTATCAGTCATTTATCTCAGAGATTTTTAAT
>NW_013805481.1:0-527 GCF_000517525.1 Limulus polyphemus | reverse complement strand
GCTGTTCAGTGGAGTTGTCGGTAGTGGTGTTTTTTTTGGTGGCTGTCCAGGTTTCGTTGAAGTGTCTTGTCGAATGTGGTATTACTATATCCATTATTGATGAATGTTTGTCGGAGTGTACGAATTCTGTTGTGAAATAGATTCCAATCTGAAGAAATTTTGTAGGTACGGTGGATGAGGGCGTGGATGGTTTCAGTTTTGTATCTTTGAGGGCATTCACTTTGAGCGTTGAGGTAGATTCCCTGGCTAGTGGGTTTTTGATAGACAGATGTGGCGTATGTGCTGTTGTTGGCGTCGATATGTACATCCAGAAAATTGATGGTTTTGTCAGTGGCTAATATTTTAGTGATCATGGACAAACAGGAATATAAAACAAAATTGGACGCCATTCTATCGGACAATAGCAAGTTTAAGAGGATTAGAGCTGACCCGACAAAAACACTAAAAACAGACGTTAATAAATTGATCGCCACTGTCAACAAACAAGCAAAAGAAAAGGTTCTCCAACCTATCATAGGAGACTAATA
>NW_013805480.1:0-697 GCF_000517525.1 Limulus polyphemus | reverse complement strand
GAAGACACAAGATTTAAAATTGACAGTACACAGTATTATTAAATCTTGTGTCTTCTTATTGACAGTACACAGTATCGTTAAATCTTGTGTCTTCTTATTGACAGTACACAGTATCGTTAAATCTTATATCTTCTTATTGACAGTACACAGTATCGTTAAATCTTGTGTCTTCTTATTGACAGTACACAGTATCGTTAAATCTTGTGTCTTCTTATTGACAGTACACAGTATCGCTATATCTTCTGTCTCCTTATTGACAGTACACAGTATCGTTAAATCATGTGTCTTCTTATTGACAGTACACAGTAACGTTAAATCTTGTGTTTTCTTATTGACAGTACACAGTATCGTTAAATCTTGTGTCTTTTTATTGACAGTACACATTATCGTTGAATATTGTGTGTTCCTATTGACAGTACACAGTATTGTTAAATCTTGTGTGTTCTTATTGACAGTACACAGTATCGTTAAATCTTGTTTCTTCTTATTGACAGTACACAGTATAGTTAAATCTTGTGTCTTCTTATTGACAGTACACAGTTTTGAAGAAGACACAAGATTTAACGATAATTGACAGTACACAGCTTGTGTCTTCTTTTTCTTACTGACAGTACACATTATCTTTTAATATTGTGTCTTCGTATTGAGAGTACACAGTATTGTTAAATACACAAGATTTAACAATAATGTTTCCTGT
>NW_013805479.1:0-524 GCF_000517525.1 Limulus polyphemus | reverse complement strand
TAATTGATTTCTAAAAGTCAAGTGTTTGTGCCCTCCTTGGGAGGAATTGTCTAGATTAAGCCCTGTGACAAAGAACTATTGGGCACAATGGGACCAGTTGAAGCTTGAAGATGGTATTCCTCTCCGGAGATGGGAAAGTGACGACCTGGCAAACGGTTATACCGAGAAAGTTACGGGAAGTTGTGCTGAGTCAATCCTATGATACTTTAACAGGAGGACATCTCGGAGTTAAGAAGACATTGAGTCACCTACGACAGAGATTTTACTGGATAGGTATGAGGCAAGATGTGGAAGAATGGTGCAGGACGTGCAGTACATGCTAAAAGGGAACCAAGCATAAGGGACGTGCCCCAATGAAGTTATATCAAGTTGGCACACCAATGGGAAGAGTAGCCATTGACATTGCTGGTCCTTTGCCTCAAACTCGTGCTGGAAACAAGTACATTTGTGTGATGATGGATTATTTCACCAAGTGGCCTGAGGCATATGCAATACCAAATCAGGAAGCTACAACTGTAGCTTCG
>NW_013805478.1:0-1147 GCF_000517525.1 Limulus polyphemus | reverse complement strand
AACAAACGGAGACGTAACATTTATATAACGATAGCTAGAAAGTTATGTTGATTATTGTATTATCATTATAGTTAGGATAAAAACAACTAAAACAAAAGTGATGAGCACGAGGTGGATACAGTAAGTGTTAATAAAATAGTAAAACTGGCAGGAGCTGAAACAGTTAATCCTCCTGGCGTGAGTATTACTGAATTATTCTTGGTTGCATACGTAACAGAATTGAGAAAATTATCTTATGTTTCTGTCAAGAGATTTTTATACGGTATTCTTAACCTTAACTGTATGCTTAAGATACGACGCTCCCTCCCCCAATGGCACAGCGGTTAAATCTTCGGGCTTATAACGATAAAACCGAGTTTCGATACCCATGATGGGCACCGCACAGATAGCCCATTGAAATTCTTTAAATGTTCATTATGGCAGCTTAATTATGTATATACAATAAACTAATTTAACAGATCAAACATGTGTAAATGAAATTTTTGAAAAGTTGTTACTAATATAATTTTGGTCTATATATTCTTTTAATCCGTATCTGACTCTGAATTTAGCTTTAAATAATTTTTCTTCCTTGACAATGGATAGAAACCCTTGAAAATGGGGAAAACAACAAAAATTTAGTTGAACTTGGATACTTCACAGTTTTCCTGATCGATCCTCCAATTACAAAGTGGATTTATCTAATACTCCACAAAAATCAGTTTCACTTGAGAATACCACAAGCATACATCTTCCATAGACTGGTGCTTTTTTAAGCTGCTTAGACAGACTCTTGCAAACTTGTCTACAAACGTGTAGTGGGCTTTAGAAAGCATGCTATGAGAAAAGGAAGAAATCGAAAATAATCAAGAGCTTTCACATAAAAGTATGTCATTTAAAGATGAAGAAGTTATAGCCAAGGTACTTATCATTACCATATATCGTGAATACATCTATGTATTTACAAGAACCAGGACTTATTCACTACACATAAACATTATTAATTAGTTTAAACGGGTTTTACACACTGTATAAATGTTTTTGTACACAAAATTTATGACACTCATATTACCAGGAAAAATTATAAACTCCTGACTATATCTAGAAAATAAAGTACATAAAACTTCTAGAACACTAAACTTAAGAAGCTTTTTGTGCATAACATCCC
>NW_013805477.1:0-1699 GCF_000517525.1 Limulus polyphemus | reverse complement strand
ATATTCAGGTTTAAAAGTTTGTATTTGGAAATCGGAATTTCTATCTGTATAGCTGAATAATCGTAATGAACAGTTGCGTAGAAATTTTATGAATACCCTTACTAGTCCTAGCCTTTGAAATTATGGTTTTTGAATTTGATATTAAAGGAGGTTAGCATTAATACATAACAATTCTTAGCATTGTTGCCTGTGTATCTGTGATGCATATGATTGTTGAATCTCTAAAATTTTGCAATTTTACCCAGTGGGTTTGCAAATAACATTCACAAATAATTATATTTAAATTAGGAAAACTCCCTAACTTGTTACTTTTTATTATTGTTCAGAAAGTACAAAGCTTTCTTTAAGTTACACATTAATCACATTAGAAAGTTTAAAGTAGAATTCAAACCAGTTTTGAACATCTTACTGGTTAGAGTGAGTTGAGTATCAAACTTAATAGATTAATGTATTATTTACTTTCAGGGCCCCTCAAGAGTGGGACAAAATGTTTGACAAGGTATTTTCTTTCTTTTCTTTTCATTTTAAACCTACTTGATACATAGTATAAAATATTATTTGTTGTAACTTCTGAATATTAAGATAAACTTTTACCTTAAAATAATCTTTCCATTGTTCCATTGATGAGATCTCTGACCAAACGTAAAATGGAGGAATGGAAGCCACGCCCAGTGTAAGAAAATATCCTCCCGGTTTCAATAAACGACGAACAATGTTCAAATATTTTCGACAATCTTTGACGTTCTTGGTACTCCAAAAGACTACCAAAGTATATGGATAAAAGTTTATCCGTCTGTGTTTAACTTTGGATTCGTTGTCTAGTACCTATGTTAGGACTGGATGGACTAAGACAAGTGCGGAGTATAGTATTTTGGCCAAGGACACAAATACAAGAAACAAGCAAGTGTTAAACCCACAACCTTACGATTATAAGTTCATAGTGCCAACCAGTAGCCCTCAACCTCCCCATAAATATTTGGTGCATTAGCTTTATTATTCTAAAATAATTACCGCTAAGAACTACCGATATCATCGAACATGTTGTAACCTGAGAAGTACAGAATGTCCCACAATGAATATACAAAAACTACATTTGAATAACATTTTATTGTTTGAGATAACAACAACATTCAAAATAAAATATCTTCTGAAGTCTTGTAAGTTTTACTGACGTTTATTATTATTATCCATCCCTACAGCTGTGTTGGAAAATGTGGAAAATTTGGAATCATACTGATTATAGCTAATTATGGAAGAGATGGAAACATTTATTAATTAAACTAGATTAAACTTACAAGCCTTCAGTAGATATTTTGTTTTGAATTTTGTTGTTATCTTAAATAAATAAATGTTTGGTATATACATTTTGGAAGATCGTGTATGATGGTTTGCTTGAGACAGAAGCCTATTCAAAAATCTATTTATTCTAATAAAAAAAGATCATACTTTGAGAATAAAGTATGAAAGTGTATGGGTAATTGTAGTAAAGTTGTGTTGAAAATAGGTACCATATGTTTTGCTGCTATCTTGAAAGCTTGCGATTTATATGTTGATTATTGTGAGCTAAAGTTTGGCATACAAAATATAAAGCCTCTCTTATGATAGAAACATCATTAAAACAGAAATACAAACAGGAAAAATATATTAACATCGTTATGTACTTCACTCATAACTTAAGATTTCAAGGAATTTTAAACCT
>NW_013805476.1:0-527 GCF_000517525.1 Limulus polyphemus | reverse complement strand
GTGGAACAAAATATAGATATCACGGCAGAACAGGAGAAAGACCAAGATTTGAAGCCAGTGATTGATTTTCTAAAAGCAAGTGTTGTGCGCCCTTCTTGGGAGAAGGTGTCTAGTCTAAGCCCTGTGACAAAGAACTATTGGGCACAATGGGACCAGTTGAGGCTTGAAGATGGTATTCTTCTCTGGAGATGGGAAAGTGACGACCTGGCAAACGGTTATACCGAGAAGGTTACGGAAAGTTGTGCTGCATCAATCCCATGATACTGTAACAGGAGGACATCTCGGAGTTAAGAAAACATTGAGTCACCTACGACACAGATTTTACTGGATAGGTAGGAGATAAGATGTGGAAGAATGGTGCAGAACATGCAGTACATGTTGTGCTAAGAGTGGACCCAAGCATAAGGGACGTGCTCCAATGAAGTTATATCAAGTTGGTGCACCAATGGAATAAGTAGCCGTCGACATTGCTGGTCCTCTGCCCCAAATTCGTGCTAGAAACAAGTACATTTGTGTGGTGATGGACT
>NW_013805475.1:0-2046 GCF_000517525.1 Limulus polyphemus | reverse complement strand
AAATACATTGGTCGTTACTTATCAGTTTTATTAAACGATAATGAACATACAAATAAAACATTGATCGCTACTTATTAGTTTTATTAAACGATAATGAACATACAAACAACACATTGGTCGTTACTTATTAGTTTTATTAAACGATAATGAATATCAAACCAACATTGGTCGTTACTTACTAGTTTCATTAAACAATAATGAACGTACAAACAAAACATTGATCGCTACTTATAAGTTATATTAATCGACAATGAATATCAAACCCGTATTGATCGTTACTTATTAGTTTTATTAAACAAAAATGAACATACAAACAAAACATTGATCGCTACTTATTAGTTTTATTAAATAATAATGATCATAAAAATAAAACATTGATCCCTACTTATTAGTTTTATTAAACGATAATGAACATACAAACAACACATTGGTCGTTACTTATTAGTTTTATTAAACGATAATGAATATCAAACCAACATTGGTCGTTACTTACTAGTTTCATTAAACAATATGAACATACAAACAAAACATTGATCGGTACTTATAAGTTATATTAATCGATAATGAATATCAAACCAACATTGGTCGTTACTTATTAGTTTTATTAAACGATAATGAACATACAAACAAAACATTGATCGCTACTTATTAGTTTTATTAAACAATAATGATCATACAAATAAAACATTGATCACTACTTATTAGTTTTATTAAACGATAATGAACATACAAACAACACATTGGTCGTTACTTATTAGTTTTATTAAACGATAATGAACATACAAACAAAACATTGGTCGTTACTTATTAGTTTTATTAAACGATAATGAACATACAAACAACACATTGGTCGTTACTTATTAGTTTTATTAAACGATAATGAATATAAAAAAATGGTCGTTAATTATTACTTTTATTAAACTATAATGAACATACAAACAACACATTGGTCGTTACTTATTAGTTTTATTAAACGATAATTAAAACTAATAAATAACGACCAATGTGTTGTTTGTATGTTCATTATCGTTTAATAAAACTAATAAGTAACGACCAATGCGGGTTTCATATTCATTATAACTTATAAGTAGCGATCAATGTTTTATTTGTACGTTCATTATTCTTTAATAAAACTAATAAGTAACGACCAATGTTGGTTGGATATTCATTATCGTTTAATAAAACTAATAAGTAGTGATCAATGTTTTGTTTGTATGATCATTATAGTTTAATAAAACTAATAAGTAGCGATCATTGTTTTGTGTGTATGTTCATTATTGTTTAATAAAACTAATAAGTAGTGGCCAATGTTGTTATTATATTCATTATAGTTTAATAAAATTAATACGTAGTGATCATTGTTTTGTATGTATGTTCATTATTGTTTAATAAAACTAATAAGTAGCGGCCAATGTTGTTTTTTATATTATTAAACGATAATGAACACACAAACAAAACATTGATCGCTACTTATTAGTTTTATTAAACGATAATGAACATACAAACAACACATTGGTCGTTACTTATTAGTTTTAGTAAACAATAATGAATATAAAAAAAACATTGGCCGCTACTTATTAACATACAAACAACACATTGGTCGTTACTTATTAAGTTTTAGTAAACAATAATGAATATAAAAAAAACATTGGCCGCTACTTATTAATTTTATTAAACAATAAAGAACATACATACAAAACAATGATCACTACTTATTAGTTTTATTAAACGATAATGAATATAAAAACCAACATTGGCCGCTACTTATTAGTTTTATTAAACAGTAAACAACATACGCACAAAACAATGATCACTACTTATTAGTTTTATTAAACGATAATGAACATACAACTACACATTGGTCGTTACTTATTAGTTTTATTAAACGATAATGAACATACAAACAACACATTGGTCGTTACTTATTAGTTTTATTAAACGATAATGAATATAAAAAAATGGTCGTTAATTATTACTTTTATTAAACTATAATGAACATACAAACAACACATTGGTCGTTACTTATTAGTTTTATTAAACGATAAT
>NW_013805474.1:0-1897 GCF_000517525.1 Limulus polyphemus | reverse complement strand
TTAAATCTTGTGTCTTCTTATTGACAGTACACACAAGATTTAACGATACACTGTGTACTGTCAATAAGAAGATACTGGATTTAACGATACTGTGTACTGTCAATAAGAAGACACAAGATTTAACGATACTGTGTACTGATCGTTAAATCCAGTATCTTCTTATTGACAGTACACAGTATCGTTAAATCTTGTGTCTTCTTATTGACAGAACACAGTATCGTTAAATCTTGTGTATTTAAGATTTAACAATACTGTGTACTGTCAATAAGAATACACAAGATTTAACGATAGTGTGTGCTGTCATTAAGAAGACACAAGATTTAACGATACTGTGTACTATCCTGTCAATAAGAAGAAACAAGATTTAACTATACTGTGTATTGTCAATAAGAAGACAAAATATTTAACAATACTGTGTACTATCAATAAGAAGACACAAGATTTAACAATACTGTGTACTGTCAATAAGAAGACACAAGATTTATAAATACTGGGTACTATCAATAAGAAGACACAAGATTTAACAATACTGTGTACTGTCAATAAGAAGACATAATATTCAACGATAATGTGTACTGTCAGACACAACACACTAGATTTAACAATAATGTGTAAGATTTGACGATACTGTGTACTATCTATGAAAAGACACAAGATTTAACGATACTGTGTAGTTTCAATAAGAAGACACAAGATTTAACAAAACTGTGTACTGTCAATAAGAAGACACAAGATTTAACAATACTGTGTACTCTCAATAAGAAGACACAAGTGTCCTCTTATTGACAGTACACAGTATCGACAAGATTTAAAGACCAATAAGAGTACTATCAATAAGAAGACACAATATTCAACGATAATGTGTACTGTCAATAAGAAAACACATGATTTAACGATACTATGTACTTTCAAGATTTAACAATAATGTGTTCTGTCAATAAGAAGACACAAGATTTAACGATACTGTTACTTTCAATAAGAAGACACAAAGTATCGTTAAATATTGTGTCTTCTTATTGACACGACACATTATTGTTAAATCTTCTGTTTTCTTACTGACAGTACACAATATCGTTAAATCTTGTGTGTTCTTATTGACAGTACACAGTATAGCTAAATCTTGTGTTTTCTTCCTGAAAGTACACAGTATATTTAAATCTTCTGTCTTCTTATTGACAGTACACAGTATCATTAAATCTTGTGTCTTCTTATTGAGAGTACACAGTATCGTTAAATATTGTGTCTTTTTATTGATAGTACACAGTATTGCTAAATCGTGTGTCTTCTTATTGATAGTACACAGTGTTGTTAAATCTTGTGCCTTCTTATTGACAGTACACAGTATTGTTAAATCTTGTGTCTTCTTCATGAAAGTACACAGTATCTTTAAATCTTGTGTCTTCTTATTGAAAGTACAAAGTATCGTTAAATCTTGTGTCTTCTTATTGACAGTACACATTATCGTTAAATCTTGTGTCTTCTTATTGACAGGACACATTATTGTTAAATCTTAGTACTTTCAGTAAATAAACACAACGATAATGTTGTACTGTCAATAAGAAGACACAATATTGTTTAACAATAATATCTTGTATTTTCTTACTGACAGTACACATTATCTTTGAATATTGTTTTTGTGTCTTCTTATTGACAGAACACAGTATTGTTAAATCTTGTGTCTTCTTATTGACAGTACACAGTATCGTTAAATCTTGTGTCTTCTTATTGACAGTACACAGTATCGTTAAATCTTGTGTCTTCTTATTGACAGTACACAGTATCGTTAAATCTTGTGTCTTCTTATTGAAAGTACACAGTATCGTTAAAATCTTGTGTATTCTTATTGACAGTACACAGTATCTTTAAAATCTTGTGTCTTCTTATTGACAGTACACAG
>NW_013805473.1:0-526 GCF_000517525.1 Limulus polyphemus | reverse complement strand
GGGTGGATGATACTCACCATCAAGTGTGTTCAAACTTGAAAACGTCTGCTGGTTCGATGAAGTTATCTTATGATAAGAGATCTACTGAAGTCAGCTTTGTTCCAGGAGACAAGGTGTGGTTGTATAATCCCAGGAAGACCAAAGGGAAGTCTCCCAAGTTGTCTTCTCCATGGGAAGGCCCATATGACATAGTTGATTGTCTCTCAGACGTGACTTTCCAGATAAAATGTAGTCGGCGAGGTAAGCCAAAGGTGGCGCATGCCAACAGGCTTTGGCATTATCATGGTTCAGGACATTTCAGTTGGGACGAAGTGAACAACGGAACAAATGACGCTGCTGTCACCTGAAAAAGCCATTGTCGAAGAAGAAACTCTACTCAGTTATGAGAAGGGAAACAGTGAAGCCCTTGATGAAGTTACTACCACTTATGTGACTGTTACTGATGATAGGACATTTCCTGATAAAGCAAAAGCCAACGAGACAATGACCAGTATGGAAGAAGATATGTCCCGTAAAATTAAGAGAC
>NW_013805472.1:0-526 GCF_000517525.1 Limulus polyphemus | reverse complement strand
TAAACCACGTTTTATTTAAGTAGAGGACTTGTATCGCTAAAGTTTCTTCGGAAAGAATTTTTTCGGAAAATTAACTAACGACCAGAGACGTAACAAGAATTTTCTGGGTGTTTCTTAACTGAAACATATAACTATTTTTCTAAATGTTCCTTAACTGAGAGATATATAACTGTTACGTCTCCGTTTGTTAATTTATTTTTCCGTAACTTCGTTACAACGAAACTTTAACGACACAAGTCTTTACTTAATAAAACTGGTTTATTCTTTCCGAATATAACTTTACCGATACACTCAACTTCAACAATCGCGCTAAACAAACGCTATAACAACGAACGTGCTCAATAATACTTCTGACTGCAGATCAATTACTCACTGTCTATACACACGTTACCGCGTCACGTTGTCCCCTCTTATATATACCAAACTACCCTATATCTAGCAAATACTAGAGCATTCGCCAAGATACGGGATAGTTCTAGAAACGTGGCGTCACTGTAGTCATGTGACTCGCTGACACAACACTGCC
>NW_013805471.1:0-635 GCF_000517525.1 Limulus polyphemus | reverse complement strand
TCCTGTCACACCACAAAGCTTCTGTATGGCTTCTGGTACTCCTTCGTGATCTAACACCTTGATGCTCACAAGGGTTTGCTGACACACAGAATCTATGACAAAGTTGTTACCTTTGGCCATCCAGCTTTCCTGTCACATAGACACTGTGTGTGCTTGGCATTTTACATCTAGCTGTTGGGACTTTCATGATGGGGGTTGGTGAGTGTCCCTCAACACCAACCATTTCTGGTCTCCTTGAGGCTGACTTGTTGGTAAGATTCTTCTTACACTGGCTCATCAGATGTCCTTGCTTTTAACAGTTCCAACAACCTTTCTGGGTAGCAGCCTTTCCTGTCACAACATCTTCCCTGTGTTGAAGTTTCCAGCATTGAGCTCTCTTGTGCCCTGTTTATTACAGTGCCAGCAATGTCCCTCAAACCTCTCTGAAAGCTGACCTTTTCTGGTCTTGAATCCTGATGACTGTACCAACCTTGGTACCTCTGTGCTGGACTTAACGTAGTATTCAAATTCGAGAGCTCTGGCCATTGCATCCTGCATGGTAGAGTGGTGTGCTTGCTTCACATGTATCTTTAGTTGTGGACTGTCCAAGGCGTCTACAAACTGATCTCTCAGCAACAACTTGAGGAGATCGGATG
>NW_013805470.1:0-1244 GCF_000517525.1 Limulus polyphemus | reverse complement strand
ACGGGACATAATATTTTTCGTTAATGGAATAATGCATTATTTTTTCCTTTTCGATGAAATAAGCATTCTTCGATATTTTTTTATTAATTTGGTGTCAAAAAGTACTTTTTTAAATTTCAAAAAAAATTCATATTTTCACCTAAACGCCAAGGCTATAGCCCATGATTTTGACCAAATTTTGAAAAAAATTATTTTTCTTCATATTTCAACACAAACATGCCCTTGAAGTAAGAGTTTCAAAATGGATATCCTTTCGTCAAAATTCCCAATAGTTATTTCATAATCTGTTATCAAAATTTCGGCTAGCTTCGATTTTGTATAACTTAAGACTAAAAACAGTTGTAAACAAAAATTGCTTTAGAAATAAGATTACTCAAACAAAATTTCAGAATCAAAAAGGCAATGACGTCTTCTTACAAAATAAACTTCACCTTTTTGATTGCTCTTACTCCGTGATAGCAAAATTTCAATTTTATTAGCTTTTTACGGGACATAATATTTTTCGTTAATGGAATAATGCATTATTTTTTCCTTTTCGACGAAATAAGCATTCTTCGATATTTTTCTATTAATTTGGCGTCAAAAAAGTACTTTTTAAAATTTCAAAACAAATTCCTATTATCACCTAAACGCCAGGGCTATAGCCCATGATTTTGACCAAATTTTGAAAAAAATTATTTAAATATGAAGAAGTTACTTCAAGGGCATCTTTGTGTTGAGTTTCAAAATGGATATCCTTTCGTCAAAATTCCCAATAGTTATTTCATAATCTGTTATCAAAATTTCGGCTAGCTTCGATTTTACTGTTTTTTAGTCTTAAGTTATACTGTAAACAAAAACTGCTTTAGAAATAAGAATACTCAAACAAAATTTCAGCATCTAAAAGGCAATGACGTCTTCTTACAAAATAAACTTCACCTTTTTGATTGCTCTTACTCTGTGATAGCAAAATTTCAATTTTTTTAGCTTTTTACGGGACATAATAGTTTTTGTTAATTGAATAATGCATTATTTTTTTCCTTTTTGATGAAATAAGCATTCTTCGATATTTTATTATTAATTTGGTGTCAAAAAAGTACATTTTTAAAATTTAAAAAAAAATTCATATTTTCACCTAAACGCCAAGGCTATAGCCCATGATTTTGACCAAATTTTGAAAAAAAATATTTTTCTTCAGATTTCAACACAAAGATGCCCTTGAGGTAAGAGTTTCAAAATGGATATCCTTTCATCAAAATTCCCAG
>NW_013805469.1:0-527 GCF_000517525.1 Limulus polyphemus | reverse complement strand
CAAAATTGAAAATATAGCAAGGAAATCGAAACTTGAAGCAAACCTCTTTAGCAGAACTTGGTTGGAACTCGTGAAGGGCAGTTAGCGAGAGTAGTGCGACAGTAGCTGTTGAAATTTGAAGCACACACACCCCGTTCCTTTATATATTTTGTTTCTATAACCACCAGGGAATTATTCTCCCCCTCGCAGTCTTAAAATGTAGGTTGATGGATCTCCACATTTTTTTTTTAGAAACACAAAACAAAACAACACTACCGTTTAACGTTATTTTCTTTGAACATAAGAAGAGCAGGAACGGGTGAGGAAGTAGTAGGGCTTCTAATTGAAATAAATACACGTAATAATTTTGTTTGTTTGTTTGTTTTTGTATTTCGCGCAAAGCTACACGAGGGCTATCTGCGCTAGCCGTCCCTAATTTAGCAGTGTAAGACTAGAGGGAAGGCAGCTAGTCATCACTACCCACCGCCATCTCTTGGGCTACTCTTTTTCCAACGAATAGTGGGATTGACCGCACATTATAACGCCCC
>NW_013805468.1:0-524 GCF_000517525.1 Limulus polyphemus | reverse complement strand
GTTACTGTCAAATCCAACTGCAGTGCTTCTAAACCTTTTCTAATATCATTCACCCTTATAACTTTTCACAACAATACACTCACCCAAGTTAAAAGAAGTACTAAGTTAAAATGTAAAATTATTTATTATGACTTAAATATACATCAAGCTATTAGGTCGTCAAGAGATTAATGTCACTGTTTTGAGATGAAAAAAAACTAACAACTTGTATATCAAAACTAAACATTTATTAAATGAAATAGTCTCCATTCTTATCGATGATTATTTTCCTTACAATCAGGTTGTTAATGCCCTGATTAAAGAAATCACTTGACTTTGAAGCAAAAAACATGTTGTTGTTCTCCTTAACCCTTCCATATGGTGTTGTAGCGAACGAAGAAGATGGTAATCTGATGGTACCATATCTGGAGAATATGGTGGTTGGGAGAGAACTTCCCAACCCAACTCCATAATCTTGTGTTGCGTTAAACGTGCCACATGTGGATGTGCATTGTCGTGAAGAAGAAAAACACCTTTCCGATTGA
>NW_013805467.1:0-525 GCF_000517525.1 Limulus polyphemus | reverse complement strand
TGGAGGAGTGTTGTCTCAGATAGTTGGCAAAAACGAACATCTGGTGTCCTACTTCAGTAGGGTCCTGAGTAGACCAGAGAGGAACTACTGTGTAACATGGAGGGAACTCCTTGCTATAGTAAAGAGTCTGACATATTCCATCCTTACCTCTATTGTGCCAGGTTTACCATCAGGACAGACCATGCTGCGTTACACTGGTTAAGATCATTAAAGAACCCAGAGGGACAACTGTTGGATCCAAATGTTGGATCGGAAAGATAGACCAGTATAATTATGATATTGAATACGGAGAAGGAAAATCTCATGGAAATGCCAATGGACTGAGCTAAAACCCCTGCAAAAATGCCTGCAGACATTGCTGCAAAAGAGAGGTTGAACTAACCAGGTGCCATCAAGCTGAAGTCAAAGTGACTGAAGGAGTTGATGATGGTAAAATGGAACAAGGTATAGATATTAAATCAGAGCAGGAGAAGCCAATAATTGATTTTCTAAAAGCAAGTGTTTTGTGCCCTGCTTGGGAGAAGG
>NW_013805466.1:0-525 GCF_000517525.1 Limulus polyphemus | reverse complement strand
AATCATTTTGGCACTAACGCAGCAGCTCGGGTGAAAATATACCAGACAAAAACATACAAACAAACAATGTTTAAGTAGATATATGCTAGAAATGTAAATAAATTATGGATTTTGAAAACTTAAAAATTTTTGGATGTATGTTTGACCAAATATATCTCAAGCAAAAATATCCAGCAAAAGAAAAAAACAAAAAAAACAACAACATAGATCCCTCTTTACATACAGGTAAGTTAAATAGCCAGGTCAGAGATCAGTTAGGCCTCAGGAATTGTTTGCTTCTAATTTTAAACTATTGACTAGATGAGAGCAGCTAGCCAGAACAATTCGTCGTTACCAAATATTTGTTTGATTTTTTAACCGATTAATGGAATTAACTGTCATTTTTATAACGCAACAGAGCACAGATAGATATTGTGTAGCTCAGTACTAAGAAGACCAACAATAAGCCAACATTCTAAATTTTTCGTATAGAAAAATACCTCTTTTTGTTATTCATAAAAAACGTAAGTAAATGTAGTTACCTAA
>NW_013805465.1:0-527 GCF_000517525.1 Limulus polyphemus | reverse complement strand
TATATATATATATATATATATATATATATATATATACATACACACACTGAGTGGTCACAAGTAAATAGACACCTAATTTTTCATCATTTAACTGATTTATGCTAACTAATTTGTGTTCACAGAGCACTATATAAATGAAAATGGTCCTCACACTAATTATCTTGTGCTACAACATGCCTAGAACTCAAGGTTCTCTTGTCAGATTTTGTTAGAGGAAGGATAGTTGGTCAAGCAGATGGTGGAATAAGTCAGCGGCAAATTTTGCAGAATTTAGGAATCCCGCTTTCAACAGTCAATAGAATCATCGTGCAGTTCAGGAAACACGGCAAGGAAACAACTGAGCAGTGTTCGGGTCGTCCTGGTCCATCGGAGAGGACAAAAGGGCTGTCAAGAGAAGCATCAAAATGGATCCCAGATTAATGACTGCAGAAGTAGCCAAAGTTGGTGGGATGAGCCCGAAATCTGTTCAATGGATTCTCTACAGATTGGGTTATCGTTGCAGAGCAGCTAGATGGAAGCCCTTATTA
>NW_013805464.1:0-1468 GCF_000517525.1 Limulus polyphemus | reverse complement strand
CAATTTTATCAGACACATGTAGAAATATGTCTAATTCATCATTTCACCTATCACAACAAAACCTTACCAAAATATATAATGATAAAATATAACATCAAATTATTATGAATAGCGTCTGTAACCTTATATCAGTTCATATTTAACATTCAGTATTTGGTTGGTCCTTTTCATACTCTAATAACCTCCGCAAGGCGACGTAGCATGCTGTCGATGATGTTATTGATGTAATCCATCGTGATTTCATCCCAAGTATCACTAGAAGGAGCTGCAACTCAACTACAGTAGCTGTTTTAGGGTCGTGGTTAGCAATTTTTCGGCTCAGTTCTGTCCAACAGTTCTCAATGGGATTACAATCTGGAGACTTTGCTGGCCACGGCAATCTTGTAACGCCCTCATTGTCGAGATAATCCTGTACAGTATGTGCACTATAGGAAGTGGCATTGTCATCCTGGAACACAAAGATATTGCCAAACCTTGTCCTATCACATGGCAGAAGTATCGTCTCCATGTAATGCCCGTAGAAGGGGCCATTGACGTTTTTCCAGAAGATATGAAAAGCTGTTTTTCTACCATGATGAATAACTGCCCAAAAATGTACTGCACCACCTCCTGTGTGTTCCCTGTAGGAAACACAGTATTCCCTCATCTATTCTCCAGGCAAACAACGAACACAAATCCTACCTTCAGTCGGAAACAGGACACATCTGAAAAGATGACATGTCGTCAGTGTCCTAACTGTAAGTTGGCATGTTGCCTTGCCCAAGTAACATGGTGACGGCGGTGAATTATGGTTAATATTGGTTTGCAGACAGCTTTTCTTGCAAAATAACCTTGTTTGGTCAGTCTCCTTTTCACTGTTCTTCTGGTTAACCTTGATATAAGTGTGTTCTGCATCCCTGTCGTATTACAAGATTTCTTTCAACATAGACGTGTTAACTTAGTTAATCTCGGACAGTAATGTTTCGGGCGTCTATCAGTAGACTTTCCTAAAACAACGTTTCTTGTAGTCCGATAACTGGCAATGTCCGTTTGCTTTATACCATTTCTGAACAGTCAAACAATTGAACGTCTTATAACTTCTGGCACGTGACTCTACACTTCTGGCATGACTCTACACCAAGTACAGATAAATTGCCTGAACAAAGCGTTGTTCTTTTTGAACACGATTCTACGAAAAGCACACTATTTTATACAAAACAGGTGTGTATGTATGTTTTGATGAATATGCTCAGAACAATTTATACAGATCGGAATAACAACTCGTACATGTTTGTCCGATCACACGCTACCTTCTCTGCTATTACTCGGGCACTTACTCAATAACTACTCCATGTAGCTCCCCAGTGGCACAGCAATATGTCTGCTGACTTACAATGGTAGATAGCCCATTGCGTAGCTTTGTGCTTAACTTCAAACAAAACAAAACAATTTGTTTGTTTGTTTTTGAATTTCGCGCAAAGCTACACGA
>NW_013805463.1:0-528 GCF_000517525.1 Limulus polyphemus | reverse complement strand
ATGAGACTGATGCCAGTTTTCCATAGCGGTGACGTACAGATATTAATGTTTGTAAAGTGTGTGCACATGATTATCGCATGAATTCTGATATCTTAGTTAATTATCGTAGATTAGCTGGTCTTAGAACCAAGATCTTCCATCAGGCTGATCTAGAGCCAGAAGCGAAAGAAGATAAAGCTAAATATAGAAGAAAATGGAATGACTTCGCCTTGTAAGGTATCTGTATTTAAAATGTTAAGGACTGACAATGTCCGTTTAACTAGGGCATTAAAAGCAAGTACTCAAAATTGGGAATTTTAAAGAGTGATTAATGTAATCCCTTTTTTTTTTTTAGGGGAAAGAGCGTGATGTAGCAAATTCAATTTTTATTACGTTTTGGATTTGTTTACTGTTCATTTATTATTCATTCTATCGTTTAGTTAAGCTATAAATTTTTAGATTACATTTAAAAGCTACCTCACAACCTAGTTATACACACTAATTTCACATTGAAATAAATTATAAGATTTACATCAGTTTTCCATAGAG
>NW_013805462.1:0-745 GCF_000517525.1 Limulus polyphemus | reverse complement strand
CTTGTTTCATTTCTTGTTCCAGTTGCCACTGCTGTAGTCTCTCTTGTTTCTTTTCTCGTTCTTCTTGTTTATTTTCTTTCTCCTCTAACAACTGCTGTGATTTCTCTTCTTGTTTATTTTCTTTCTCCTCTAACAACTGCTGTAATCTCTCTTCTTGTTTCTTTAAAAGAAACAAGAAGAACGAGAAGGAGATTACAGCAGTTGTTGGAGGAAAAATCTTGTTTATTTTGTGTTCGAGCTGCCATTGTTGTAGGTTTTCTTGTCACTTCTGTAATCTTTCTTCTTGTTTCTTTTCTTTTTCCTCCAACAACTGTTGTAATCTCTTCTCTTCTTGTTTCTTTTCTCGTTCTTCTTGTTTCTTTTGGTGCTCTTGTATTGCTGCCATCAAGTCTGCTATGCTGTAGTTTGATTTGCCGCTTCTCGTTTCCATTTTTTCTTTTCTTTTTTTTTTATCCCACTCTCTGACACCAATTTGTTACGTCTCCGTTTGTTAATTAACTTTCCGTAACTTCGTTCCGACTAAACTTTAGCGACACAAGTCCTTACTTAATAAAACTGGTTTATTCTTTCCGAATACAACTTTACGATACACTTATTTTCAATAATCACGCTAAAACAAACGCTATGTCAACGAACGTCAACAATACTTCTGACTGCAGTTCAATTACTCACTATCTACACACACACATTACATTATTGTCCCGTCACGTTGTCACCCTCTTTTATATACCAGACTACCCTATAT
>NW_013805461.1:0-526 GCF_000517525.1 Limulus polyphemus | reverse complement strand
GTTTTTCCAATACTAGATGTGTATGAAAATTGTGGTATAAAACTGAATGATACAAACAAGTGTAAAATCAAAATAATATTTGCTGCTGCACCGTAAAACAAAAAATTCAAAATTTCAGTTTTTAACCAATCTTACCCGTAGAAAACTTTCCTTCTGGTATATCAACATCAAGATGATCATGAAGTTTTTCTTCACTCATTGACTTGGTTTCCAATTGTAATGTCCGACTGTGAATAACAAATTCTGAATAAATAAAACAAAGTTATCTTACTATAATGGATGTAGTAGTAGTAGTAGCAGCAGCATGTATGTCAGTATCTATGTATGTAACCAAAACTCCTGCTCCATCTATAGAATGGCTCCACAAACAAAAATCCATAAAAACTTTCATACTTTGGGTATTCAAGAATAAAACATTTAGAAAAATAACTGTGGTATGTGCAACAACCATTTCTTTATAATAGAGCAAAACTTTAAATAAAATTGCTCTCCCAACAACAAGAACATGACTTTCACTAGACTGTCC
>NW_013805460.1:0-529 GCF_000517525.1 Limulus polyphemus | reverse complement strand
AAAACAAACAAACAAACTTTATGAGTGTATTTTCTATTCAACCCAGCTTGACAACAAACGACATTGTTACATGATTTGTGTTTAAATGCTGATTCTATTAATATATTTTCAAATTTTTTACCAGGTCTTCAACCAATTACATTAAAATCTGATCGGACAAAGGATTTGGAGTTGTGTTTTTACACAAATCAAACTACTGTACAAAAAACGACATTCTAAGTGACACTACAAAATTCAAACTCCTTACTTCGGATATGTTCTGTCTCAGTAATCAAAAGAAATTAGAACTGCAACGCTTCCTTAGGGAGTTAAAAAACAAAAACGCTATTACTGATAATATTGTTACGACAGCGGAAGTCACGCGACGCTGGGAGCATGTGCGCTGGAGTTTCTAGAAGGACATCCTCTCCCAGAACATTTAACTGACCTCTATAAGAATAGGTCATATGTCCATTTGTCATCATCACAGGTTATTCAGGTTAGGGAACCTTGGGCGAATTATGCAGACGTCTTTTCAAAAGGAGATCAT
>NW_013805459.1:0-585 GCF_000517525.1 Limulus polyphemus | reverse complement strand
AGTATATGTTAAACTGCTATCTTTATTATAACATTTTGGTGTGTGGTAAAAACTTTTACAGCATATGTTAAATAATAAAGATAGCAGTAACATTTTGGTGTGTGGTAAAAACTTTTACAGTATATGTTAAATAATAAAGATAGCAGTAACATTTTGGTGTATTGTAAAAACTTTAACAGTATATGTTAAATAATAAAGATAACAGCAACATTTTGGTGTAGGGTTACCCAACCTTTCCCAAGTTTTATTTCCGTTAAAACTTGTGACATCCCCCAATCTTTCCGAAGCTAAACGTCCATTAAAAACTTGTGATATTACCCGATATTTCCGAAGATATATTTCCATTGAAACTTGTGATATTACTCAATCTTTCCGTTCCTATACTTCCATTAATGTGATATTACTCAGTCTTTCCGTACCTATACTTCCATTAATGTGATATTACTCAGTCTTTCGAAGCCTTACTTCCATTAATGTGATATTACTCAGTCTTTCAGAAGCCTGACTTCCATTAATGTTATATTACTCAATCTTTCCGTACCTATACTTCCATTAATGTGATATTACTCAGACTTTCCGTACCTA
>NW_013805458.1:0-968 GCF_000517525.1 Limulus polyphemus | reverse complement strand
TGAGTAACTGAACTGCAGTCGGAAGTATTGTTGACGTTCGTTGATTAGCGTTTGTTTTAACGCGATTGTTGAAGTTGGGTGTATCGGTAAAGTTATATTCGGAAAGAATAAACCAGTTTTATTAAGTAAAGAACTTGTGTCGCTTAAGTTTCGTCGGAACGGGATCTAATAATGTTGAGGTTAAGAAAAGATAACTGTTTATTGTTTTCATGTTCTATGATGAATTTGATGTTGGGATGAATGGAGTTTGTGTTCAAAGAAAGTTAGTGTGTGTTCTGTAGAAGTGAAACCAGCAAAAGTGTTATCGACATATCTATACCAGCATAGTGGGGGATGAAGTGCAGAATGGCTTGTGTTTTGATCTGGGTCATAAATATATTGGCAAGAATGGGTAAAACAGGATTGCCCATACTTAAACCTTCTATTTGAAGGAAATGTCTGTTGTTGAAAATGAAGTTGGTTTTAGTTGTTTTAAATTCTAAGAGAGAAGCAAAAAGTGTGCTGTGGATGTGGATTAACTTGTTGGGTCATTAATGTAGAGGTCGAGTGTGATCTTGCAAGCTTCATTGGCAGGGACTTCAGTGAAGAGTGACAGGACATCAAAACTAACCATTAAGGCTTTAGAATTTAGTTGGTCTAGAGTCTATTTGAAATTGAAGGCATCTTGAAAAATTGATTTTCCGTAACATAGACACAGTTTAAAACCAAAATTCACTGTAAGAACACACACACCTGCCTCTACATCTCCTGGAATTCTGCTCATGACACCAAACAAAAAATCAATACACTTAAAAACCTCATAAACACAGCCACAAGACTCTGTTCAATGGACTATATAAATGAAGAAATTTACCACATAAAGCATTCCTTCATTCACACCAATAAATTTCCATTAGCTATTGTTGAATAACTTTCCAACATTCCCCACAGCAAAATTCAACTCACGAACAAAACTGATACTAACAAAC
>NW_013805457.1:0-1189 GCF_000517525.1 Limulus polyphemus | reverse complement strand
ATTTTTTTACTAATACAAGTTGATTGCTTCATTAACGAGATTAAATGCATAATTAAAATCATATATATATATATATCTAAATATATGGCTATGTATATATATATATATATATCTGAAGACAATTTTCACTTTACTTTTCTGTCATATCCAAAACCATGTGTTCAATCCTTTCATGACCGAATGTTTCCTTGGCGAAGTCCACAAATGCTGGCTGAATATCAACAGCAATAATCTTGGTGACGTTTGGACAGTGTGATAAAAGTATGGTTTTTTTGTCTCGAAAATGACCGACTCTAATTGGGATATTGTTTTAGACTTTGGATGTGGCGCAGGTAACATCACTGCCACCTTCCGGTGGCTCAAATGTCAGGCTAAAAAATTGGGTTTTAATACCTGTCATGAGAAAGGCACAAATAGCCTTTTCTGCAGTTTTGAGTTATAGAGCAAAAGAAAACTGTCGCAATGCAAATGTGAAACTGACTCAATTTCTAGCAATATTTACAACAGAAACGTTTCAAATTGAAATACATAAAATAAACAATTATTTTGTATTAATATATAACGGCTTGTATAAATTACATTATTATTCATATTTAACTTAGTAAAACTATTTTGAGGTATAACGTGGCAAAACTGTTTTGACAAAATTAACTTCGAGTCAGGTTAAATATGTCCTTCGTAGGTATGTTAATATTAATATAAGCTAAAGATTTACAGAAAAAAAAACTCACTACTATGTAAATATTATTAACATAACGGTTTGAAACAGCGGAAGTTTTTTATTTTAGAATGAATTCAAAACCAGCCCAGTATTGTTCGAGTAGACCTAAAAAAGATTTTAAGTGGATGGATTCAAGACTAGCACATTAACATACCGCTGTGCCACTGGGGGGTTGTTGTATTCTAAATGAAATTTTACCTGTTCTAATGTTGGGCCTTTAATTCTTAGGAATACAATGAAACCTGCATGACTATAGTTAGTCAAATACTGTCATTATTGTTTCTAGTAGAGAGTATATTCTTAATGTTACGAATCTATGCTCGGTTCCTATAAACATTAAAAAACTATATCAAGTATCACTAATCAGATAATTTTCATCTGTCTGCAAAATCACAATTATTTTCTGCAACTGCGGACTTACAACGCTAGAAACCGGGTTTAGATACCCGTGGTGGGCAGAGCACAGAT
>NW_013805456.1:0-1558 GCF_000517525.1 Limulus polyphemus | reverse complement strand
AACCTGGTTTACAATAATCGTGGTGAGCACATCACAGATAGCACATTGTATAGTTTTGTGTTTAACAACAAACAAACTTATGTACCGGACGTTACTGCCAACAAGCCTGTCATTCAACATCAGAACTCATTATTTCGACTGGGAATATAAGACTAAATCTCGGTAGAAACGATATTTATATCATACAATAAACATTCTCGGCAAAGCCAATACTGAAGTCAGACCGTGAAGTCCAGAATACAGTGACCACAGACTACCTGAACCTCATATCTTATATAAAATGAACACTAACTATGAATACATAATTTTGTTTTCCATTATATATTAACGTATCTTACCAACTAGATAGTTGGACTGTTTGATGTTTTACTTACAATATCTATCATGTATTAAATTATATACTTCCAGGTTACACCTAGAACAATCCTTTTACCGGATTAATTATATCTAGCCAATAAGAATACACGAAGAAAGAAAGATAAAACAAATTCTATAACAATATTATTATCATTTTAAACTTATTTTAGTTCTTACGTCTTGACCAGGAATAGTATTTATATACGTGAAATCGTGATTGAATAATAATGATTTTGCTATGTTTACGGACGTAGATGTCTATATACACAAAGACGTAACTAGAGAAGTTTGATCTACCTTCTCTGATTTTATTTTTTGATAAGCAGGACGTAATTTATGAGGTTTTTAAATTTAACTTGAAAGTAAACCACAACATTTCTTCAGATTCAAATCTATAACATATATATATTCGCGACTCTAAGTGGTGGGTTTCAATTTTAAGTTTTTTGTTGGTTGGTTTTCGTTTTTATATTATTTTGAATCTACCAGTAGGTGGCTTAATACGCAAGTTTTAAATCAAGGTTTTTCTTCAGGATTGATAAGCACGAGTTTCACGATTGGAATTAATCATTGAACAAATAACAACTGAATGTCGTCAGAATGACCAATAGTAAACAGGAACTGCGTATAAAAGAAACTCTATTGGCTAATAGACTTAAACAAACATTAAAGGGGCAAAGCAAGCTTGTTTATTTAAATATATATTTTTCTTTCTGTTATTAGTGACTATTCTTTGTTGTGAAAACACACACCTTTTCAAATGTAAGTTACTAAAATCTGATGATATAAAGGTCTGAAAGGTAGAACCTTTCATTTTATTTTATAAAAATGTACAGTTAGATTAGTAACAAAGAAAAACTTTTTCGGGTTCCGGGAACTTGATAAAAGTCAATGTTTTTAAACTTAAAACCTTTAGAATGTTTGTATTTTCTTTCAGTGAAGTTTGAATTCTACTTGATTCCATCAAGGTCAATGATGGGTCTATACGTCTATTGGTATATTTATGTTTGATTAACCTTGTACAACAAAGGAGCTCTTGTCTTTATAGGTTTAGAAGTGAAGATGAAAAGTCACGTGTCACCTACATCCATGTTTTCAACAACTTCTGATCGTTATATATAGTGACGTCATAAAGCTTTACTTCAGATATCATGTTTCCTTTGTACGACGGCAATAAAAGCCTTGGTACGTACTGTAATCC
>NW_013805455.1:0-526 GCF_000517525.1 Limulus polyphemus | reverse complement strand
TAAATCTTGTGTCTTCTTACTGAGAGTACACAGTATTTTTAAATCTTGGTCTTCTATTGACAGTACACAGTATCGTTAAATATTGTGTCTTCTTATTGACAGTACACAGTATCGTTAAATCTTTTGTCTTCTTATTGAAAGTACACAGTATCTTTAAATCTTGTGTCTTCTTATTGACAGTACACAGTATTGTTAAATCTTGTGTCTTCTTACTGAGAGTACACAGTATTGTTAAATCTTGTGTCTTCTTATTGACAGTACACAGTATAGTTAAGTCTTGGTCTTCTTATTGACAGTACACAGTATCGTTAAATCTTGTGTTTTCTTATTGACAGTACACAGTATCGTTAAATCTTTGTCTTCTTATTGAAAGTTCACAGTACCGTTAAGTCTTGTGTCTTCTTAGTGACAGTACACAGTATTGTTATATCTTGTGTCTTCTTATTGACAGTACACAGTATCTTTAAATCTTGTGTCTTCTTATTGACAGGACACATTTCTGTTAAATCTTGCGATTTCTTACTAA
>NW_013805454.1:0-527 GCF_000517525.1 Limulus polyphemus | reverse complement strand
AGGTGTCATCAAGCTGAAGATAAAGTGACTGAAGGAGTTGATGATGGTGAAGTGGAATCAAGTATAGATATTAAAACAGAATAGGAGAAAGACCAAGATTTGAAGCCAATAATTGATTTCCTACAAGTAAGTGTTTTGCTTGGGAGAAGGTGTTTAGCTTAAGCCCTGTGACATAGAACTATTGTGCACAATGGGACCAGTTGAAGCTTGAAGATGGTATTCTTGTCTGGAGATGGGAAAACTGCATATTGGAAAGTGACTACCTGGCAAACAGTTATACCGAGAAAGTTGTGTTGCGTCAATCCCATGATAGTTTAACAGGAGAACATCTCGGAATCAAGAAGACATTGAGTCACATACGACAAAGATTTTATTGGATAGGTATGAGACAAGATGTGGAAGAATGGTGCACGACCTGCTGTACATGTTGTGCTAAAAGTGGACCCAAGCATAAGGGACGTGCTCCAATGAAGTTATATCAAGTTGGCACACCAATGGAAAGAGTAGCCATTGACATTGCTGGTCCT
>NW_013805453.1:0-564 GCF_000517525.1 Limulus polyphemus | reverse complement strand
AGTGATATTTCAATAATTACAGCTAGTGATATTTCAATAAGTTACAGCTAGTGATATTTCAATAAGTTACAGCTAGTATATTTCAATAAGTTACAGCTAGTGACATTTCAATAAGTTACAGCTAGTGATATTTCAATAAGTTACAGCTAGTGATATTTCAATAAATTACAGCTAGTGATATTTCAATAAGTTACAGCTAGTGATATTTCAATAAATTACAGCTAGTGATATTTCAATAAGTTACAGCTAGTGATATTTCAATAAATTACAGCTAGTGATATTTCAATAAGTTACAGCTAGTCATGTTTCAATAAGTTACAGCTAATGATATTTCCACAAGTTACAGCTAATGATATTTCCACAAGTTACAGCTAGTGGTGTTTCAATAAGTTACAGCTAGTGATATTTCAATAAGTTACAGCTAGTGATATTTTAATAAGTTACAGCTAGTGATATTTCAATAAGTTACAGCTAGTGATATTTTAATAAGTTACAGCTAGTGATATTTCAATAAGTTACAGCTAGTGATATTTCAATAAATTACAGCTAGTGATATTTCAATAA
>NW_013805452.1:0-527 GCF_000517525.1 Limulus polyphemus | reverse complement strand
AGCAGAAACATTAAGATGGTGTTGCAGCGAACGAAAACGATGGTAATCTAATGGTGCCATATCTGGAGAATATGGTTGGTGGGGGAGAACTTCCCAACCCAACTCCATACTCTTGTGTTGCGTCAAATGTGCCACATGTGGACGTGCATTGTCGTGGAGAAAAGAACACCTTTCCGATTGACAAGTAAAGGGCGTTTCTGATTAAGGGCTTGATTCAAACGTTCCAGTCGCAGACTATAGAACTCTGCAATAACAGTTCGCTGTGGATTGAGGAGTTCAAAATGAATTACTCCTTTGATGTCCCACCACATGCAAAGCATCACTTTCTGCGGATGGAGTTCAGGTTTTGGAGTCGGAAGTGGTTTATGTTTAGGACTGAGCCATTGTTTGTAGCGTTTAATGTTTGTTTTTTGTTTGTTATGAATTTCACGCAAAGCTACATGAGGGCTATCTGCGCTAGCCGTTCCTAATTTAGCAGTGTAAGGCTAGAGGGAAGGCAGCTAGTCATCACCACCCACCGCCAACTA
>NW_013805451.1:0-519 GCF_000517525.1 Limulus polyphemus | reverse complement strand
AAAGTTTATTTCATGTAAGCGCTAAAATAATTAACACTGACTACTAACAATAATGTACATATTCGATAATAAAAAGCAAGAATTTTGATGATTTTGAATAAAAAGTAAGATAAGATACTTGAAAGTTGAAACTAGTAGTCCTGTGTTTTAGTTCTAGAAACATCACGTAAGTTTACAGAAACTTGTAACTTACCCATCAGAAGCAGGTTGGAGATTACTAGGATTCACAAAGAATGTCTGTACACTATTCATAAAGAGAGGAGTTACAGCTAAACCTGAAGCCACTATTCCTGTCACTAGGCCTTTCTTGGTGGGAAACCACTGTGAAAGGATTTGGTCATTTATTGCGTGATTTGCCTTTTAAATACGCAAAGTAAATATTATAGCATATATAAGTTTGGAAGGGTATTATATGAACTACATGGGGTGTAGTCATCAGTCGCAAAGTTCGATATTTGTATCATCAAACACATCCAATGAACACGAAATAAATAAATCTTTACACGTAAAGAAAAATAT
>NW_013805450.1:0-669 GCF_000517525.1 Limulus polyphemus | reverse complement strand
TTAAAAGGAATTCCTATTCATCCTCAACATTGTCATCAGAAGCATTATTAGATATATATTAGAAAAAGGAATTCCTATTCATCTTCAACATTGTCATCAGAAGCATTATTAGAAATATATTAGAAAAAGGAATTCCTATTCATTCTTTAGACCCCAGCTATATTCTATAACCTCGGATTGACTAAACAAATGAAGAGTTTTGTGTTTGGGATATACTAAGAAATACACTACTAGACTCCGTGAATGGTTTGATAAACATTCATTCAAAATTTAAATTACTTTTTTTGAGCATACTTGATCCGCTCCGGGAAGAAGCTTGACTTGCTGGTTCGCTAGTTCTTCTGAATGATAGTCCAAACAACCGGTTTTAAAAATAAGTAATACTTTGTAAACAAGACTTTAATAAACTTGATAATTTCAATTAAATTACTTAATCGAATTCACACTATTACAGTCGTTGCTCATGAATAACATTTATATAAGTAGCGCTTAGACCACTTCTATATCTGTCGTATTCCAGCCGGCCTGATGAACCTTGGTATTCAGTAAAAGGCCTCGTCCACACTGGATATGTTAGATGTAGTGTAGTTGACGTATTATAACATATTCTATACTTCTACTCATATATCATAATAATATCGTAAATCAATCAAGGAAGAATTATTTAAA
>NW_013805449.1:0-560 GCF_000517525.1 Limulus polyphemus | reverse complement strand
GCTGTATCTGTTAACATGTTTCTCATGTATCGTGTAATTCTGGCTTGGCGTTACCCGTACGTTGGTTGAGACAGCTGTATCTGTTAACATGTTTCTCATGTATCGTGTAATTCTGGCTTGGCGTTATCCGTACGTTGGTTGAGACAGCTGTATCTGTTAACCTGTTTCTCAGGTATCGTGTAATTCTGGCCTGGCGTTACCCGTACGTTGGTTGAGACAGCTGTATCTGTTAACCTGTTTCTCAGGTATCGTGTAATTCTGGCTTGGCCTCACCCGTACGTTGGTTGAGACAGCTATATCTGTTAGCATTGTTTTCAGGTATCGTGTAATTCTGGCTTGGCGTTACCCGTACGTTGGTTGAGACAGCTATATCTATTAACATGTTTCTCAAGTATCGTGTAATTCTGGCTTGGCGTCACCCGTACGTTGGTTGAGACAGCTATATCTGTTAACATGTTTCTCAGGTATCGTGTAATTCTGGCTTGGCGTTACCCGTACGTTGGTTGAGACAGCTATATCTGTTAACATGTTTCTCAGGTATCGTGTAATTCTGGCTTGGT
>NW_013805448.1:0-955 GCF_000517525.1 Limulus polyphemus | reverse complement strand
GTTAAGGAGGGGGCAGTGTTGCGTCAGCGAGTCACATGACCACTGTGACGCCACGTTTCTAGAACTATCCTGTACTTTGGCGAATGCTCTAGTAATTACTAGATATAGGGTAGTCGGGTATATAAAAGAGGGGGACAACGTGACGCGGTAATGTGTGTGTAGACAGTGAGTAATTGATCTGCAGTCAGAAGTATTATTGAGCACGTTCGTTGTTATAGCGTTTGTTTAGCGCGATTGTTGAAGTTGAGTGTATCAGTAAAGTTATATTCGGAAAGAATAAACCAGTTTTTATTAAGAAAGAACTTGTGTCGCTTAAGTTTCGTCGGAACGAAGTTACGGGAAATCAATTAACAAACGGAGACGTAACAATATAAGTGAGATGGAAGTAAACTCGACACAACAATGACGCCAATAAAAACCCGATAACATTCCAACTGATAAAAAACAATCACACAATTACTAGTCATAAACGTAATAAACTCTACTAAAAACAAAGCACGAGGAGAATACGCATACAAGTCGTCCCCTTAATTAAAGAGGGCACTCATATTTTGTATGAACACCTAACAGCATTATTTAACCTATCTCTGAACTCTGGATATATACAGGTTTGTTGGTAGCAAGCGATTGTACTAATGTTACATAAAGAAAAAAAAACCAGCAAATAAACCTAACAACGACCGCCCGATCAGTCTGTCTAGCTATGTAGGGAAAATTCTAGAAAAAATAATTGGTTGACTCTCAACTTATCTAAAAGTAGCCTTAAACTTATCGGAAATCCAAAATGGATTTATAAAATATAGACAACTAACTGACCACTTGGTCAGTTTAATAGAAACCATTACTGATAGCTTCAACAAAAACGAATGCAATGTTGTATGGTGTCTCGATATCCAGAAAACATTCGACACTGTCTGGCGCACCACCCCCCACAGTGGGACAGCAGTATGTCTGC
>NW_013805447.1:0-527 GCF_000517525.1 Limulus polyphemus | reverse complement strand
ATGTAGGTATAAACAGCTACATTCATGTGTTGATAGGACAATGTCCATGTAGGTATAAACAGTTACGTTCATGTGTTGATAGGACAATGTCCATATAGGTATCAACAGTTACATTCATGTGTTGATAGGACAATTTCCATGTATGTATCAACAGTTACATTCATGTGTTGATAGGACAATTTCCATGTAGGTATCAACAGTTACATTCACGTGTTGATAGGACAATGTCCATGTAGGTATCAACAGTTACATTCATGTGTTGATAGGACAATGTTCATGTATGTATCAACAGTTACATTCATGTGTTGATAGGACAATGTCCATGTATGTATCAACAGTTACATTCATGTGTTGTATACACCTTATGTTCAATATTACATATTTCTGTACTAAGCGAACAGTTCAGTTTGTAACTCACACATTTCACCAGTTTCAATCCCAATTTGGGAACATTTTACATTAATGCCCTTTTAAATGATTTTAGCTTAGTGTAAAACTAGTGTAAGTTGTTCAGTCAGACATTACGC
>NW_013805446.1:0-746 GCF_000517525.1 Limulus polyphemus | reverse complement strand
ATTTAATGTGACACAAATACGTAGTAAAAAAACTGCTTTATATTTAATGTGACACAAATACGTAGTGAAAAAACTGCTTTATATTTAATGTGACACAAATACATAGTAAAAAACTGCTTTATATTTAATGTGACACAAATACGTAGTAAAAACTGCTTTATATTTAATGTGACGCAAATAAATAGTAAAAAACTGCTTTATATTTAATGTGACACAAATACGTAGTCAAAAACTGCTTTATATTTAATGTGGCACAAATAAATAGTGAAGCAAAATGCTTTATATTTAATGTGACGCAAATAAAACAGTTAAAAGTTGCTTTGTATTCAATATGACGTAATTACACGGTGAAAAAATCAATTTTATTCTGTGTGTTTTATGCAAGGCTTCCTCAATAAATACTTAATTTACTACATTGTATTCACTTTTATTTTATCTTCGTTGCGGAAATGTACGGGAACTACAGGACGGTGTTAACTTTTACCATAAACTGGTTACAGAAATGTACTGTCATCATACGAAATACGTAATAAAGTGTATTCTGGGGGTATTTCTGCTATGTTCACTTTGTTTTGTAATTAAGTAGAAAGATATCTGTGCTCTGCCCACCACGGGTAGCGAAACCCGGATTCTAGCGTTGTAAGTCCGCAGACATACTGCTGTTTCACTGGGGGCGCTACTGAAGCTTTAATCTCTGTTGCTCAAAAATATCAATAAATTATGTCTAAGAAATCATTGTAATGCCA
>NW_013805445.1:0-527 GCF_000517525.1 Limulus polyphemus | reverse complement strand
AGTTTTGTTAAATCTTGTGCCTTCTTATTGACAGTACACATTATTGTTAAATCTTGTGTCTTCTTGTTGACAGTACACAGTATTGTTAAATCTTGTGTCTTCTGATTGAGAGTACACATTATTGTTAAATCTTGTGTCTTCTTATTGACAGTACACAGTATCGTTAAATCTTGTGTCTTCTTATTGACAGTACACAGTATCGTTAAATCTTGTGTTTTCTAATTGACATTACACAGTATCGTTAAATCTTGTGTCTTCTAATTGACAGTACACAGTATCGTTAAATCTTGTGTTTTCCAATTGACATTACACAGTATCGTTAAATCTTGTTTCTTCTAATTGACATTACAAAGTATTGTTAAATCTTGTGTCTTCTTATTGACAGTACACAGTATAGTTAAATATTGTGTCTCTTATTGACAGTACACAGTATCGTTAACTCTTGTGTCTTCTGATTGAGAGTACACAGTATTGTTAAATCTTGTGTCTTCTTATTGACAGTACACAGTATCGTTAAATCTTGTGTT
>NW_013805444.1:0-966 GCF_000517525.1 Limulus polyphemus | reverse complement strand
GGACTACAACGGATCTATGGTTAATAGTTGGCTTACAACCGGATCTCTTGTTTTCAGTTGGCTTAAAACCGGATATATTGTTTATAATTCACTTTCAACCGTATCTATTGTTTATAGTTAGCTTCCAACAGGATCTATTTTTTTTTGTTGGCTTATAACCGGATATATTGTTTATAGTTGGTTTTAAACCACGTATATTGTTTATAGTTGACTGCCAACCGTATCTATTGTTTGCAGTTGGCCTACAACCGGATCTTTTGTTTATAGTTGCCTTACAACCGGATCTATTGTTTTTAGTTGGCTTATAACCGGATCTATTTTTTTAGTTGGCTTACAACAGCGTACATTGTTTATAGTTGGTAGAGATCAGGTTGTAAGCCAATTATAAACAAGAGATACGGTTGAAAGTCAACTATAAACAATATGCGTGGTTTTAAGTTTTTTAGTTGGATTACAACCGGATCTTTTTTTTATAGTTGGCTTATAACCGGATCTATTGTTTTTAGTTGGCTTACAACCGATTATATTGTTGATAGTTTATTTCCGACCGTATCTGTTGTTTATAGTTGGCTTATAAGCGGATCTTTTGTTTTTAGTTGGCTTACAACCGGTTATATTGTTGATAGTTTATTTCTGACCGTATCTATTTTTTATAGTTGGCTTTCAACCGGTTCTTTTGTTCATAATTGTCTTAAAACCGGATATATATTTTTTATACTTGGCTTACCCCCACGTATATTGTTTATAGTTGGCTTACAACCAGATATATAGTCTATAGTTGGCTTCCAACCGGTTCTATTGTTTATAGTTCGCTTACAACCGCATATATTGTTTTTAGTTTCCTTAAAACCACGTGAATTGTTTATAGTTGACTTTCAACCGTATCTGTTTTTTATTGTTGGCCCACAACCAGATGTATAGTCTATAGTTGGCTTCCAACCGGTTCTATTGTTTATAGTTGACTTA
>NW_013805443.1:0-527 GCF_000517525.1 Limulus polyphemus | reverse complement strand
AAGATTTAACGATACTGTGTACTATCAATAAGAAGACACAAGATTTAACGATACTGTGTACTGTCATTAAGAAGACACAAGATTTAACGATACTGTGTACTTTCAATAAGAAGACATAAGATTTAACGATACTGTGTACTGTCATTAAGAAGACACAAGATTTAACGATACTGTGTACTGTCAATAAGAAGACACAAGATTTAACGATACAGTGTACTGTCAATAAGAAGACCAAGATTTAACGATACTGTGTACTGTCAATAAGAAGACACAAGATTTAACGATACTGTGTACTGTCAATAAGAAGACACAAGATTTAACGATACTGTGTACTGTCAATAAGAAGACCAAGATTTAACGATACTGTGTACTGTCAATAAGAAGAAACAAGCTATATCGATACTGTGTACTGTCACTAAGAAGACACAAGATTTAACGATACTGTGTACTTTCAATAAGAAGACACAAGATTTTAACGATACTGTGTACTGTCAATAAGTAAGACACGATTTAACTAATACTGGTAC
>NW_013805442.1:0-527 GCF_000517525.1 Limulus polyphemus | reverse complement strand
CCAGGTGTATATATTCGAAACAAGTTAAACGTATGTACAACAAATTCTTCACACTATAAAGATTATAGACATGTCATAAACATTATATAAATAGTTCTATTCTTGTCGAAAGTCCACTTACGCCTATTTAATAGGCCACACACAGCCCTGACTAATAGGAATTTGTAATATTGTATCTACGACAAGGCAAAACCACTGTTATAAAATAATATAAACTACTCACTTTATTCTCCTGAAGATGGATAATCACCTATTCGAAAGCGCTTGAATATTGGTTGTTTATTAATTCATTACACCATTTGTATGTGGTTCTCTCTCTCTTCTCCGGATCGGGATTTAGGTCGTTTTTACGACCTGGGAGGGTTAGGTTCAGGTAGACCTCTTCCTCCCTTCTGTACAGTTGTTATAGTTTTTCTTTAGTTCAGGTTTTTTGGTTGGCTGGTTTGATATGGGGTTGATGATTTCTGTTAGTACTTTCCTTTTCAGGGCCATGTCCGTTTTATGTTATCAAGTTGTATGTGTGTGTG
>NW_013805441.1:0-527 GCF_000517525.1 Limulus polyphemus | reverse complement strand
GTTTGTAAAATTTGTGTATATAAATCATTGTTTTTAATAATTGTTATTGTAAATTATATTGTTCTTTGTATATTAAAACATATTTCTATTAAAAAAAGAAAACTGTGTGTATCAATCTTGTTGGCAAATATCATAAATCGGAGTTATATCGGCAAATATTTAACTACTAAATCTAAATTACAATATAACTCATTTTCAGGCTATTTGATATTGTAATATGTAACAGGTTAAACAAAAAATGAATGTAATAACAGGGGTTTAAGGTAGTTTTTTCTCACTTTTTCATCCAATGCTTTATGGTGCTCAAACAAGGATTTCAAAGCTTTTAGAACTTCCACTTCAGAGGAGACACCAGCAGGGGATTGAGCTTGTCTTTTCAGGACTGTCATTCTGAGTGACCTCTCATGACGAGAAACTAGACATTCCAGATGTTCAAGAAGTAGCTAATATGGAGAGGAAAAAAACCTACGTTAATATATACTCATATAGTACAGAAATAATAACGTTTCGCACACAGTCAACAGCTC
>NW_013805440.1:0-527 GCF_000517525.1 Limulus polyphemus | reverse complement strand
TATTCAAACTGGGTCTATTAACTGTTTGTAACTACACTTACAGAATTAGTTTTTATTAAAACTGGGGATATTAACTGTCTGTAACTACACTTGCAGAAATCGTTTTTATTAAACTGGGTATATTATCTGTCTGTAACTACACTTACACAAATAGTTTACTTTCAAAACTGGGTATATTAAATGTCTGTAACTACACTCACAGAAATAGTTTTTATTAAAAATGGGTATATTAACTGTCTGTAACTACACTTACAGAAATAGTTTTTATTCAAACTGGGTATAATAACTATTTGTAACTACACTTGCGGAATTAGTTTTTATTAAAACTGGAGATATTAACTGTCTGTAACTACACTTGCAGAAATCGTTTTTTATTAAAACTGGGTATATCTACTGTCTGTAACTATACTTACAGAAATATTTTGTTTTTAAAACTGGGTATATAAGCCGTCTGTAACTATACTTACACAAATATATGTTTCTTAAAATTGGGTATATTAACTGTTTGTAACTACACTTACAGAAAT
>NW_013805439.1:0-528 GCF_000517525.1 Limulus polyphemus | reverse complement strand
TAATGTGTACTGTCAGTAAGAAAACACAAGATTTAACAATAATGTGTATTGTCAATAAGAAGACACAAGATTTAACAATACTGTGTACTGTCAATAAGAAGACTCAAGATTTAAAAATACTGTGTACTGTCAATAAGAAGACACAATATTTAACGATACTGTGTACTTTCAATAAGAAGAAACAAGATTTAACGATAATGTGTACTGTCAGTAAGAAAACAGAAGATTTAAAATAATGTGTCTTGTCAATAAGAGGACACAAGATATAACAATACTGTGTACTGTCAATAAGAAGACACAAGATTAACGATACTTTGTACTGTCAATAAAAAGACACAAGATTTATCGATACTGTGTAATTTCAATAAGAAGACACAAGATTTAACAAAACTGTGTACTGTCAATAAGAAGACACAAGATTTAACTATACTGTGTACTGTCAATAAGAAGACACAAGATTTAACAGTACTGTGTACAGTCAATAAGAAGACACAACATTTAACAATACTGTATACTATCAATAAAAAG
>NW_013805438.1:0-847 GCF_000517525.1 Limulus polyphemus | reverse complement strand
TTTAGCCTTACTTGGTACATTTTGAATTTATAACCACCTTACTCATATTTAGCCTTACTTGGTACAAGTACACCATGAACACCTAGGTGTAACTCTAGTTACGGAATTTATAACCACCATTCTCATCCTTAGCCTTACTTGGTACAGCTACTCCATGAACAATTAGGTGTCACTCCAGTTATCGAATTTATAACCACCAAATTCATCTTTACCCTTACTTGGTACAACTACTCCATGAACACTTAGGTTTAACTCCAGTTACCGAATTTAAAATCATCATACTCATCTTTAGCCTTACTTGGAACAACTACTCCTTGAACACCTATGTGTAACTCTAGTTACTGAATGTGTAACCCCATACTCATCTTTAGTGTTATTTGGTACAACATCTCCACGAATACCGGAAGTAGTTGTACCCATTAATGTTGAAGAAGAGTATGGTGGTTATAAATTCGGTAACTATTGTTACACCAAGGTGTTCATTGAGTAGTTTTACGAAATAAGACTAAAGATGAGTATGGTGGTTATAAATTCTGTAACTAGAGTTACAACTAGGTGTTCATGGAGTAGTTGTACCAAGTAAGGCTAAAAATGAGTATGATGGTTGTAAATAACTAGAGATACGCCAATGAACAACCTAGGTGTAACTCTAATTACCGAATTTATAACCACCATACTCATCTTTAGTCTTACTTGGTACATCTACTCTTTAAACACCTAGGTGTAACTCTAGTTACTGAATGTGAACCCCATACTCATCTTTAGCGTTATTTGGTACAACAACTACACGAACACCTAGGTGTAACTCTAGATATTGAATTTACAACCACCATACTCATCTTTAGCA
>NW_013805437.1:0-523 GCF_000517525.1 Limulus polyphemus | reverse complement strand
CTAAAACAGCACTTTTTCGTCTACTACCTACCTACCTGATCACGTCAGCAGAGCTTGCGCCTAGACGGCTTGGACTATCGCTACAAGATTTCTCCAGCTTACTTGACTGGTCTGTGGGTATCCGCTTTTGATATTACGATAAAAATCCATATATATACACACATACATATATACACAGGTATAATGTAAATGGTAAACATATCATGCACGTACTTAAATATCTTTTCAACCCAACGGATGGTGCTACTTATCGATAGATAGACACGCGACAGTTTCTAAAGGTAAAGTATATACTTTATACAAGTATAACATAAAAAGTAAACAAAAAATAGTATTAAAATATTATGAATTTTAAAATGAAGTAGGGATCCTGCTATAGAAAGTAATTAAACAAGAATTAAAACCACAATCACAAATTTATAATTTAGTCCCTACTTTGGCATTTTTATACACTTATCTGCCGGAAGAAACGAAAAATATAAACTTATAGTTACTAAACTTTCTTTTGATAAAGTTCAAGATT
>NW_013805436.1:0-527 GCF_000517525.1 Limulus polyphemus | reverse complement strand
TGTTAAGATTGATTCGCGTAACTCTGAGTTCCCGGAAAATGCCTTAGCCAGCTAAGTTACTGACGGGATTCACGACCGTAACTCTGAGTACCCGGAAAATGTCTTAGCCAACTGAGCTACTCACGTTGGAATTTACACCCGTGACTCTGAGTACCCGGAAAATGATTTAGCTCTTTGCTTTCAATTCATTGATTAGGAAGAGTCCAGTCGAATTCCGTCTTGAATAATCAGTGAAATGGAAGTTGGAAAGTTCGGTCTTCGAGAAGCAGTACAGTTTAGTTGACTAAAACATCTGCCCAATAAGTTAGAGTCGCGAGTTTGGGTCCCGTCTGATCTTAGCTTTAATTCGTTTTTCTATAAAATTCCTTTATCAACTTATCGTCAAGGTTATAAATATCAATCTGCAGAGGAACTTCACAGTTAAAAAAAATCTATATACTGCATGGAACTACTTTAGTAAAGCTAGCCAAGATTTCTTAAAGTTTAACTTTTTTACCCGAATCAACAATGTTAAATAAATCTGTTCT
>NW_013805435.1:0-525 GCF_000517525.1 Limulus polyphemus | reverse complement strand
ACAATACTGTGTACTGTCAATAAGAAGACACAAGATTTAACAATACTGTGTACTATCAAAAACAAGACACAAGATTTAACAATACTGTGTAGTGTAATAAGAAGATACAAAAATAAAATATGTACTGTAATAAGAAGACAGAAGACTTAAAAATACTGTGTACTGTCAATAAGAAGACGAAAGATTTAACAATACTGTGTACTGTCAATAAGTAGACAAAAGATTTAACAATACTGTGTACTGTCAATAAGAAAGCACAATATTTAACAACACTGTATACTGTCAATAAGAAGACAGAAGATTTAACAATACTGGGTACTATCAAAAAGAAGACACAGGATTTAACAATACTGTGTAGTGTCAATAAGAAGACAAAAGATTTAACAATACTGTGTACTCTCATAAAGAAGACACCAAAAATATAAATATATACTGTCAAAAAGAAGACACAAGCTTTAACAATACTGTGTACTGTCAATAAGAAGACGAAAGATTTAACGATACTGTGTAATGTCATTAAGAAGA
>NW_013805434.1:0-527 GCF_000517525.1 Limulus polyphemus | reverse complement strand
AATAACGTTCAGATGCATCCTAAACGTTAATCTCCCTTTTAACGAAACCAATAAAAGCAACCTATGGCAGAAAATATTATCCACACCATCTCAAGCAGTTATTCAGTGGTGTAGACTGTTTGTTTGTTGAGTTTAGCGCAAAGCTACTCGAGGGCTATCTGCACTAGCCGTCCATAATTTCTAAGTGATAGACTATGGGAAGGTAGATAGTCAACATCACCCACCGCCAGTTTTTGGTCTGCTGTTTTACCAACGAATAGTGGGATTGTTTGTCACACTATAACGCCTCCACAGCTGAAAGGGCGAGCATGTTCGGTGACGAATGTAGACCGAACAGTGAGTGACTGGAAATGTGTGATGTGGTCTGACGAAATGTGTTTTACCCTTGTTTGTTCTGATAGTCAAGAAAAATAAAACAACACAAACATTTGTCTTCCTTTGTATTGTCACAACTGTAAAAGTTGTTTGAGATGGTGTGGATAATATTTTCTGCCATAGGTTGCTTTTATTGGTTTCGTTAAAAGGGC
>NW_013805433.1:0-526 GCF_000517525.1 Limulus polyphemus | reverse complement strand
GCAGAACAGGAGAAAGACCAAGATTTGAAGCCAATGATTGATTTTCCAAAAGCAAGTGTTGTGCGTCCTACTTGGGAGAAGGTGTCTAGTCTAAGCCCCGCAACAAAGCACTATTCGGCACAATGGGACCAGTTGAGGCTTGCAGATGGTATTCTTGTACAGAGATGAGAAAATACCGATGGGAAAGTGACGACTTGGCAAACAGTTATACCGGGGAAGTTACGGGAAGTTGTGTTGCGTCAATCCCATGATAGTTTAACAGGAGGACATCTCGGAATCAAGAAGACATTGAGTCACATACGACAAAGATTTTATTGGATAAGTATGAGGCGAGATGTGGAAGAATGGTGCCGGACATGCAGTACATGTTGTGCTAAAAGGGGACCCAAGCATAAGGAACGTGTGCCAATGAAGTTATATCAAGTTGGCGCACCAATGGAAAGAGTAGCCATTGACATTGCTGGTCCTCTGCCCCAAACTCGTGCTGGAAACAAGTACATTTGTTTGGTGATAGTGAGGCATATGC
>NW_013805432.1:0-527 GCF_000517525.1 Limulus polyphemus | reverse complement strand
TTACCAACAAACAGTATGATATTACAAACTTCTCCCCATATTACCACAAACAGTATGATCATATAAACTTCTCCCTATATTACCACAAACAGTATGATCATACAAACGTTTCACTAGATTAACACAAATAGTATGATCATACAAACTTCTCCCTATAGTACCACAAAGAGTATGATCACACAAACAGTATGATCATACAAACTTCTCCCTACATTACCACGAACAATATGATCATACAAACTTCTCCCTATATTACCACAAACAGTATCATCATACAAACTTCTCCCTATATTACCACAAGCAATATAGTTATACAAAGTTCTCCCTACATTACCACAAACAGTATGATCATACAAACTTCTCCCCATATTACTACAAACAGTATGCTCATACAAACTTATCCATATATTACCACAAACAGTATGATCATACAAACTACTCCCTACATTACCACAAACAGTATGATCATACAAACTTCTCCCTACATTACCACAAACAGTATGATCATAGAAACTTCTCCCTACATT
>NW_013805431.1:0-527 GCF_000517525.1 Limulus polyphemus | reverse complement strand
CCCCATACTCATCTTTAGCGTTATTTGGTACAACAACTCCACGAATACCTAGGTGTAACTCTAGTTACAGAATTTATAAGCACCATACTCATATTTAGTCTTATTTGGCACAAGTACTCTTTGAACATCTAGGAGTAAATCTATTTACCGAATATATAACCACCATACTCATCTTTAGCTTTACTTGGTACAACTACTCCTTGAAACCTAGATGTAACTCTAGATTTCGAATTTATAACCACCATACTCATCTTTAGCCTTTCTTGGTACAAATACACCATGAACACTTAGGTGTAACTCTAGTTACCGAATTTATAACCACCATACTCATCTTTAGCCTTTCTTGTTACAACTACTCCACGAACACGTAGTTGTAACTCTAGTTACGTTATGTGTAACCCCATACTCATCTTTAGCGTTATTTGGTACAACAAATCCACGAACACGTAGATGTAACTCTAGTTACCGAATTTATAACCACCATACTTACCTTTAGCTTTACTTGGTACACCTACTCCATGAACATA
>NW_013805430.1:0-530 GCF_000517525.1 Limulus polyphemus | reverse complement strand
ATGAAGATCAGAAGACCAAGTCTCCTAGGTTTGTTAAATACATTAAACATGAAGACCAGAAGACTAAGTCTCTTTGCTTGTTGAATACGTTAAAACATGAAGACCAGAAGACTAAGTCTCCTAGTCTGTTGAATACATTAAAACATGAAGACAAGAAGACTAAGTCTCCTAGCTTGTTAATCACATTATAATATGAAGATCAGAAGACCAAGTCTCCTCGCTTTTTGAATACATTAAAACATGAAGACCAGAAGACTAAGTCTGTTAGCTTGTTAGATACATTAAAATATGAATACTAGAAAACTAAATCTCCTAGCTTGTTGAATACATTAAAACATAAAGACCAGAAGACTAAGCCTCCTAGTTTGTTGACTAGGTTAAAACCTGAAGACCAGAAGACTAAGTCTGTTAGCTTGTTAAATACATTAAATATGAAGACCAGAAGACTAAGTCTCCTAGTTTGTTAATCACATTATAATATGAAAACCAGAAGACTAAGTCTCCTAGTTTGTTGAATACATTAAAACATG
>NW_013805429.1:0-526 GCF_000517525.1 Limulus polyphemus | reverse complement strand
ATCCTGAGGCCTTAATAAAATGTTTTTAACTGTGTACCAGTTTAACGTTGAATATTATTTATGATTTTAGTCACGAATTATTTCATCAATTGATTAGATATGAAAACCATTTTTGCATAAGAATCTCTTAATGTTATCAAACTCCTTATGGAAATATTCATAAGTGCCCGAGATTTTATATGCATCTTAACCACGTTTCCATAAACCAGGGGTTTGCAACCCAAATCACAAGAAGATACTTTTTTTTTCAATTAAAGAGCCGCAGCTACCGCTGACTATAAACAAAGCTGCATGTAACATGATAACATGTTTCGATAACATGATTGCCTAAAAGATTGTGGACAGTTCTGCAATAATTGTCTTTCATGAAAACAAAGGAGCTAGAGAAGAAGCTAATATGGAACCCATAGCTATACCTTCAATCTGAAAGCTAATTTCGAACCCATAGCTATGCCTTCTATCTGAAAGCTAATTTGGAACCCATAGCTATACCTTCAATCTGAAAGATAATCTGGAACCCATAGCC
>NW_013805428.1:0-769 GCF_000517525.1 Limulus polyphemus | reverse complement strand
CGTTGATACTTGTTTAATTGTGGTTGAATAATAACCTCGGACTGATAGAGAACGTCGATGGAAGTCAAAGTATTTTTAATATGAACCTGGACTGATAGAGAACGTCAATGGAAGTTTACTTATTGTTTAGTAATATCCTGTACTGATAGAGATCGTTGATGGAAGTGAAATTATTGTTTAATATGAACATGGACTGATAGAGAACGTCGATTGAAGTTTACCTCTTGTTGAATAATAACGTGGACTGATAGAGAACGTTGATGGGAGTTTACTTGTTGTTGAATAATAACCTGGACTGATAGAGAAGGCCATTGGAAGTCAAAGTATTGTTGAATAATAACCTGAACTGATTGAGAACGTCGATGGAAGTTTATTTGTTGTTTAATATGACCCGGATTGATAGATAACGTTGATGGAAGTAAAGTTATTGTGGAATAATAACCTGTACTGATAGAGAACGTTGATGGAAGTTTGCTTGTTTTGTAGTAATAACCTGGACTGATAGAAAACGTTGATAGAAGTTTATTTGTTGTTGAATAATAACCTGGACTGATAGAGAACGTTGATGGGAGTTTACTTGTTGTTGAATAGTAACGTGGACCGATAGAAAACATCGATAGAAGTTTATTTGTTGTTGAATATGAACCTTGACCGATAGATAACGTTGATGGAAGTAAAAATATTGTCGAATAATAACCTGTACTGATGGATAACGTTGATAGAAGTTTACTTGTTGTTGAATAATAACCTGGACTGATAGAGAACGTTG
>NW_013805427.1:0-527 GCF_000517525.1 Limulus polyphemus | reverse complement strand
TGACATAATATTAAACACACACACATCTAAATCCATATATATTACTCAATAGCGAGTTGAAACTGGCTAACAACCTCATAAATGTTAAATATGTATAGCAGTTGTTAAATAACCTCATAAATGTTAAATATGTATAGCAGTTGTTAAATAACCTCATAAATGTTAAATATGTATAGCAGTTGTTAAATAACCTCACAAATGTTAAATATGTATAGCAGTTGTTAAATAACCTCATAAATGTTGAATACGTATAGCAGTTGTTAAATAACCTCACAAATGTTAAATATGTATAGCAGTTGTTGAATAACCTCATAAACATTAAATATGTATAGCAGTTGTTGAATAACCTCATAAATGTTAAATATGTATAGCAGTTGTTAAATAACCTCATAAATGTTAAATACGTATAGCAGTTGTTATATAGCCTCATAAACGTTAAATATGTATAGCAGTTGTTAAATAACCTCATAAACGTTAAATATGTATAGCAGTTGTTGAATAACCTCATAATCGTTAAATATGTATAG
>NW_013805426.1:0-527 GCF_000517525.1 Limulus polyphemus | reverse complement strand
ACTCAGATCGTAACTCTAGTTACAGAATTTATAACCACCATATTCATATTTTGCCTTACTTGGTACAACTTCTCCATGAACACTTAGGTGTAGCACTAGTTACAGAATTTATAACTACCATATTCATCTTTAGCCTTACTTGGTACAACTACTCCATGAACACTTAGGTGTAACTCTAGTTACCGAATGTTTAACCCCATACTCATCTTTAATGTTATTTGGTACAAAAACTTCACTAACACGTAGGTTTAACTCTAGTTACCGAATTTATAACCACCATACTCATCTTTAGCCTTACTTGGTACAAATACACCATGAACACCTAGGTGTAACTCTAGTTACAGAATTTATAACCACCATACTCATTTTAGCCTTACTTGGTACAACTACTCCATAAATACCTAGGTGTAACTATAGTTACCGAATTTATATCCAATATACTCATCTTTAGCCTAACTTGGTACAACAACTCCACGAACAAGTAGGTGTGACTCTAGTTACCGAATTTATAACCACCATACTCATCT
>NW_013805425.1:0-527 GCF_000517525.1 Limulus polyphemus | reverse complement strand
GTTAACACCTTAATAGTTTAGTACATTTTCCATTGACTAAGATGACACCCGAAATCAGTAGCTTGTATTAATTCTAATATGGATATTTATCGTTAGTTAACAACAGTATCAATATCAAATCTCAAATATATCACTGAAGGTTTGGTCATGATCACATAGAGCACAGTTCTCCTGAAATGAAAGTTAGAAATAACGTATATATATATTTTCTTTAAACTTCGGTTTTCTGGATTTATAATGTTCAAGAAGTGATCTCATGTTAGCTAGATCTAGTAGAGGCGGACTGGCCATTGTGTCCCTCGGGCGACCATCATGTGCCCCCCTCTTCTCCCCTTAAGAAAAATATCTTCGAAAGAATGCTGGTACTACGCTGATTTTAAATTTAAATAAATTTATAAACCTGGTAAGAAATGCATTGATCATACATGACTGTCAGTGCCTGTGGGATGGTATGGATCCCAACTCATAATGAAGAGGCACGGCCTTCAAAAAAGGCCCAGTTCGCTTCTAATATCTAGGTACAGCAT
>NW_013805424.1:0-529 GCF_000517525.1 Limulus polyphemus | reverse complement strand
TATATATCAGTTAGACTGTTTTAATTCTAACTCAATAACAACAGAAGTGTGGGTCTTACTACAAAGCAAAGAATTTAAGAAGGAAAAATATAAAATTATTTTGTGGTACTGGTACTAGTAGTATTACGTACAAATCACACAAGTTTATCATTCTAAATACTGAATCCTATTATTATTATTATTATGAACTAAATATAAAATTATGCTAAAGTATTGAGCTTAAAACTACAAATTTAAATTCAAATGAATATAAAGAATCACAAACTCTTTCAGTTCAAAGTCCTAAGTCTAATTCATGTAAAGACTGCACTACTCGGTAACTCTTAACCCTAACAATTGTGGATCAACTTCTTTCCTAAAAAATGTATCTATTTTGAGTTAATTTTTCAATATAATGATTAATATAAACAGATATACCATGCAGCATGACTTGAGCTACTATATAAAAAAAATAAATGTCACGTATATCCCCATGCAGTTTTTTCCAGAAGCAACTTTTCTAACGCTTATAGAAAAGCCCTATTGGCCA
>NW_013805423.1:0-527 GCF_000517525.1 Limulus polyphemus | reverse complement strand
AAATACAACAACGTCTCTTAATTTTACAGAACGTTTCTTCTTTCGTAGTGGTCTCCATCTCATTGACTTCTGCTTCATGGGATTGATCTGCTCCATCAGGAAATGTCCCATTATCGGTAGCAGTCACATCAGTGGTAGTAACTTCGTTAACGGCTTCACTGTTTTTCTTCTCAAAACCGGGTAGAGTTTCTTCTTCAACAGTGGCTTTGTTCTGGTGTTCATTTTGTTCCAACTGAAATGTCCTGGACTGTGATAATGCCAAAGCCTGTTGACATGTACCACCTTCGGCTTACCTTGCCAACCACATTTTATTCGGAAAGTCACGTCTGAGAGATGATCCACTATATCATATGGACCTTCCCATGGAGAAGACAACTTAGGAGACTTCCCTTTGGTCTTCCTGGGATTATACAACGACACTTTGTCTCCTGGTACAAAGCTGACTCAATAGATCTCTTATATCATAACATAGCTTCATGGAATCAGCAGACGTTTTTAAGTTTGAATGCACTTGATGATGAATATCA
>NW_013805422.1:0-1769 GCF_000517525.1 Limulus polyphemus | reverse complement strand
CGTAATTCACGTGGCTTAAGACACTAAAAACCCTAAGGAGACGTAGAGCAACAAAACCTAGAAACTTTTTTCAGTCACGCTCTACACTATGAAATAATTCATATTCACTACAACGAAATTTATTAGCGTTTTTTGTGTCTTAAGCTACGGGAGACGTAGAGCAACAAACCTAGGAATATCTTTCAGTCAGGCTCTACACTATGAAATAATTCATATTCACTACAATGTATTTTATTAGGGTTTTTTGTGTCTTAAGCCACGAAAGACGTAGAGAAACAAAACCTAGGAACAAGTTTCAGTCACGCTCTACACTATGAAATAATTCATATTCACTACAACGTAATTCATTAGGGTTTTTAGTGTATTAAGCCACGGGAGACGTAGAGCAACAAACCTAGGAACATCTTTCAGACAGGCTCTACAATATGAAATAATTCATATTCACTACAACGTAATTTATTAGTTTTATTCACGAAAGACGTAGAGCAACATCTTTCAGTCACGCTGTACACTATGAAATAATTCATAATCACTGCAACGTAATTTATTAGGGTTTTTAATGCAGTCACGCTCTACACTATGAAATAATTCATATTCACTACAACGTAATTCATTAGGGTTTTTAATGTCTTAAGCCACGGGAGACGTACAGAAACAAAACCGAGGAACATCTTAAAGTCACGCTCTACACTATGAAATAATTCATATTCACTACAACGTAATTTATTATGGTTTTTAGTGTGTTAAGCCACGAGAGACGTAGAACAAATAAACCTAAGAACAACTTTCAGTCACGGTCTACGCTACGAAATAAATCATATTCTCTACAACGTAATATATTAGGGTTTTTAGTGTGTTAAGCCACGAGAGACGTAGAACAAATAAACCTAAGGATATCTTTCAGTCACGCTCTACACTATGAAATAATTCATATTCACTACAACGTAATTTATTAGGGTTTTTAGTGTCTTATGCCACGGGAGACGTAGAGCAAAAAACTTAGGAACATCTTTCAGTCACGCTCTACCCTATGAAATAATTCATATTCACTACAACGTAATTTATTAGGGTTTTTAGTGTCTTAAGCCACGAGAGACGTAGAGCAACAAAACCTAGGAACATCTTTCAGTCACGCTCTACACTATGAAATAATTCATATTCACTACAAGGTAATTTATTATGGTTTTTAGTGTGTTAAGCCACGAGAGACGTAGAACAAATAAACCTAAGAATAACTTTCAGTCACGCTCTACACTATGAAATAATTCATATTCACTACAACGTAATTCTAAGAGACGTAGAGCAACAAAACCTAGGATTATCTTTCATTTACGCTTTACACTATGAAATAATTCATATTCACTACAACGTAATTCTTTAGGGATTTTAGTGGGTTTATTTGTTCTACGTCTCTCGTGGCTTAACACACTAAAACAAGGTAATTTATTATGGTTTTTAGTGTGTTAAGCCACGAGAGACGTAGAACAAATAAACCTAAGAATAACTTTCAGTCACGCTCTACACTATGAAATAATTCATATTCACTACAACGTAATTCTAATTTCTTAGGGTTTTAGAGTCATAAGCAACGAGAGACGTAGAACAATAAAACCTAAGAACATCTTTCAGTCACGCTATACATTATGAAATAATTCATATTGACTACAACGTAATTTATTGGGGTTTATAGAGTCTTAAGCCACGAGAGACGTAGAGCAAAAACCTAGGAACATCTTTCAGTCACGCTCTACACTATGGAATAATTCATA
>NW_013805421.1:0-528 GCF_000517525.1 Limulus polyphemus | reverse complement strand
GTGGTTTGACGGATAATAACAGGCCTTTAATACAAATTCTTTCTTCTTATGATCTGACGGATAAAGACAGGCCTATAATACAAAATCTTTCTTCTTGTGGTTTGACGGATAATAACAGGCCTATAATACAAATTCTTTCTTCTCATGATATGACGGATAAAGACAGGCCTAAAATACAAAATCTTTCTTCTCATGATATGACGGATAAAGACAGGCCTATAATGCAAAACCTTTCATCTCACGATTTAACGAATAAAGACAGGCCTATAATACAAAACCTTTGTTCTCATGGTTTAACAGACAGTGGCGTAGCAAGGGTTCTCAGCACCCGGGGGCAAAGACACTTTTGGCGCCCCCACCTCTCAAATGTTCTGATTATTTGTTTTGTGACTCATTACCCACTTAATGACAATAACATAAAGAAATAATTACCGCCATACACAGGCCTGAACTAAATTCATAATATAACATCTCACGATATGACAACTGCAAACCTGGAACTAATTAAGTATAGTCTACTAGGTGTAC
>NW_013805420.1:0-526 GCF_000517525.1 Limulus polyphemus | reverse complement strand
TTAAACGCCGGTAAATTCCTTTGTGAGCCAATCAAAATTAAGATCATTCATGAAATGAATTCGTGGGGTATTCACAGAATAATTATTGGTAAAAATCAATTGAATTAACAACTTCTGATACATAGAAAAACCAGTGCGTTTTGGTAATACTACATTCCAATAATGGCTTTTATGTCATGTTGCCTAGCAACAAAAGTATAACCTAATATTGTTTAGTCTATGTACTGAAAGTATAAAATGAAATATATAGACAACAAAACTGGAAAAGCATTTGTTGACTAGCTGGAGTACTCGTCTCCTGGACGGAAGTTATTTAAATTCGTGATTAGTGAAAGGTTATCTTATGACATGAAAAGTTGCTTCCCTTATATATATAATTGTAAAAAACGTCCATAACTACAAAACACAAAATGTGAAACCGCAAATTTGCATGTATCTCCCCCACGGACCCATTGAACCTCCACAACAAATTTGGTGAAGATCCATCCACAGAAGATGAGGTAGTGGTAATAAACGACCATAAAAA
>NW_013805419.1:0-528 GCF_000517525.1 Limulus polyphemus | reverse complement strand
AGTATGTTTATACAATAACATGGAAGTATATTTATACAATATCATGGGAGTATGTTTATACAATATCATGGAAGTATGTTTGTACAATATCATGGAAGTATGTTTATACAATATCTTGGAAGTATGTTTATACAATATCATGGAAGTATGTTTATACAATATCATTGGAAGCATGTTTGAACAATATCATGGAAGTATGCTTATACAATATCATGGAAGTATGTTTATACAATATCGTGGAAGTATGTTTATACAATATCATGGAAGTATGTTTATACAATATCATGGAACTATGTTTATACAATAACATGGAAGTATGATTATACAATATCATGGGAGTATGTTTATACAATATCATGGAAGTATGCTTGTACAATATCATGGAAGTATGTTTATACAATAACATGGAAGCATGTTTATACAATATCACGGAAGTATGCTTGTACAATATCATGGAAGTATGTTTATACAATATCGTGGAAGTATGTTTATACAATATCATTGAAGTATGTTTATACAATATCATGG
>NW_013805418.1:0-527 GCF_000517525.1 Limulus polyphemus | reverse complement strand
GTCCCTTTTATATACGGCACTCTTCAAACCGGTTTAACATGGCAATGTAAGTTAAAACACGATCGCTGCAGCAGGCTCGTAATCGCTTTTCTTGGAAACTTCATTGCAGGTACTTAAACAAAAAACGCTCTGATATCCAAAGTCGCCTGTTCGGGTTTAATCCATGTATTGAACCAGTGTTCCAGATTTAAATATAAATATATAAACACATATGTACAACACACAAATATACGTAAAAACACACACAATACATGAACACGTCTTCTCTATCACAAAGCTGTGTAACCACGCGCACACTCATCACACTACTTGTATCAACTGCCTGTAAACATTGTATCATCTTACAACAATGCGTGCAGAGGCAACTGCAGGAATGAACTCTCATTGCAGTTACTTACATAAAAAGCACTCTGATATCCAAAGTCGCAAAAAAGTCACAGAATTTTTTATTTCACTGATTTTCCTAAAACTTATATTACTGTCAGATGCAAAAATCAGATTGGACAAATTTGGACATTTTTACTTAC
>NW_013805417.1:0-526 GCF_000517525.1 Limulus polyphemus | reverse complement strand
ATGTACAGAATTACAAACACAAAATTACAATTCAACAAAGTCTCTTAATTTTACCGGACGTATCTTCTCCGTACTGGTCTCCGTCTCGTTGGCTTCTGCTTCACGTGGGGTTCATCTGCTTCATCAGGAAATTTCCTATCGTCAGTAACAGTCACATCAGTGGTAGTAACTTCATCAAGAGCTTCACCATTTCTCTTCTCAAACTGAGTAGTTTCTTCTTCAACATTGGCTTTATCAGATGACACGTCTTCAGCAGCGTCATTTGTTTTGTTGTTCACTTCGTCCCAACTGAAATGTCCTGGACCGTGATAACGCCAAAGCCTGTTGGCATGCACCACTTTTGGCTTACTTCGCCGACCACATTTTATCCGGAAAGCCACGTCTGAGAGACGATCCACTATGTCATATGGGCCTTCCCATGGAGAAAACAATTTAGGAGACTTCCCTTTGGTCTTCCTGGGATTATACAACTATACCTTGTCTCCTGGTACAAAGCTGACTTCAATAGATCTTTTATCATAAGATT
>NW_013805416.1:0-527 GCF_000517525.1 Limulus polyphemus | reverse complement strand
TCCAACCAACAACAGGTTGAGTGAAATCAAGAAAAGAGTAGAATAAGTTAATCTCAGTATTGAGTAAGTAGTTCTGGCTACTTCCAGTACAGACACAAGGGAAGAGGCTGTGCATCCTAAGGCTGAGAGAAGGCCAGGCACAAATGCTGAGGCTGTGAAAGAACAACCCATGCCAGTAGGACCACATGGTGCTACACACTTAACAGGTGCTATACCACTGTTTCATGGCAAATTTGACGAGGTTTTGTTTTGTTTAGAAATTTGTGCAAAGCTACATGAGGGATATCTGCACTAGCCATCCCTAATTTAGTAGTGAAAGACTAGAGGGAAGGCAGCTAGTAATTACCACCAACTGTTAACTCTTGGGCTACTCTTTTACTAATGAACAGTGGGATTGACTGTCACATTATAACACAATACTGACACAAATGTACAGTTTGACTCAGCAGAGTGTTGAGTCACTCCAACTTTCTGGACACAAATTACAAGAGTTAGGGAACTGACTGTGTAGGACTTACATACAACCT
>NW_013805415.1:0-640 GCF_000517525.1 Limulus polyphemus | reverse complement strand
CACCTAATGAACTTTTCCAACAAGGGGGGGGGTCCCCTTCAAATTGTTACAAGTATGAGTTGCGTTAACGTATCCAAAAGCCATCAAAAAGGTTATTCCTGCATTTTGCAAAACACCTAGCAGATTACACATGATGATTGCACGCTATGAAAAAAAAAGGTCCTTAAAAGTGCTTAAGTTTGGAAATTATAATACAACGAAATAAAGTCAGCGGACTTACAACGCTATAATCCGGTTTTCGATACCCGTGGTGGGCAGAGCACAGATAGCCCATTGTGTAGCCTTGTGCTTAATTACAAACAAACAAACAATAAAAGCGGTATTATAACGGAATTATTTCAGTTAAACATTTCTTTCTGATAAGACTTAAAGAGTCCCAGCCTAAGGAGATACTGTCTATGTTTTGAGAGTAAAATTATTATTATTGTTGCGTCAGCGAGTCACATGACTAGTGTGACGCCATGTTTCTAGAACTATCCCGTACCTTGGCGAATGCTCTAGTATTTACTAGATAGAGTAGTCTGGTATATATATATATAAGAGGGTGACAACGTGACGCAATAATGTGTGTACCTAATAAGTAATTGAACTGCAGTCACAGGGTATTGTTGAAGTTAACGTTCGTTCGTTATAGTGTTTA
>NW_013805414.1:0-526 GCF_000517525.1 Limulus polyphemus | reverse complement strand
TCGATTGTTGGTATTGTCTAGAGGTGACTGGGACTCGATTATTGGTATTGTCTCTAGAGTTGACTAGGAATCGAGTGTTGCTATTAAGTTGTCACTAAAGGTGACTGGGACTCGATTATTGGTATTGTCTCTAAAAGTGACAAGGACTCGAGTGTTGCTATTAAGTTGTCACTAAAGGTGACTGGGACTCGATTGATGGTATTGTCTCTAGAAGTGACTAGAAATCGAGTGTTCCAATTAAGTTGTCACTAAAGGTGACTGAGACTCGATTATTGATATTGTCTCTAGAGGTGACTAGGAATCGATTATTGGTATTGTCTCCAGAGGTGACCAGGACTCGACTGTTAATATTAAGTTGTCACTAAAGGTGACTAGGACACGATTGTTGGTGTGGTCTCTAGAGGTGACCAGGACTATATTGTTGGTATTGTCTAGATGTGACTAGGACTCGATTGTTGAAATTGTCTATAGGTGACTAGGAATTCCATCTAGTGCAGCTGAAAGCACATTTTCTCATCAGGAAAAA
>NW_013805413.1:0-605 GCF_000517525.1 Limulus polyphemus | reverse complement strand
AGTGGTTTATCAACAAGTGTTGTGAGAGAATCATGAGTTATAAATGAATGTCATATCTAACATTCCTACTTTCTATAAAAGTGGTTTTATGTACTAAGTAAAGGAGTGTCTTGTAAGACAAGTAGACTACCGAATTTTTGATTGATATCGGCTCACATCAATCAGATGGTGAGGAATGTCAGTGATGTCTTACATAGTGAAGATAATCAATATTATTTCTATTTAATATACATATTTCAAATAATCTTTCACTACAGAAGCAAGACAAAGGCTACTTCCAGTATTAGTGTCAAATTAAACACACTACTTCCCAGGACAGTGTAAAGTTAAATATGGTAGTTCTTGTGTCAGCATAAAATTTAAAAATACCAGCTCCCATAATAGTGTCCAGTTAAACACATTAACTCCTATGACAGCATACAGTTAAACAAATTAACTACTATAACAGTGTACAGTTAAACACATTAAACTCCTATACCAGTGTTCAGTTAAACACATTAAACTCCTATACCAGTGTTCAGTTAAACACATTAAACTACTATAACAGTGTTCAGTTAAACACATTAAACTCCTATACCAGTGTACAGTTAAACACATTAAACTCC
>NW_013805412.1:0-528 GCF_000517525.1 Limulus polyphemus | reverse complement strand
AAAGTTGTATCGAGAAAGAATAAACTAGTTTTAATTAAGAAATGACTTGTATCGCTGAAGTTTCTCGGAAAGAATTTCTACGGGAAATTAACAAACAAGCAGATACCTAACAAATTGGTGTCAGGGAGTGGGATAAAAGGAAAAAAAAGAAGAAAATTGAAACGAGAAGTGGCAAATCAAACTACAGCTTAGCAGATTTTATGGCAGCAGTACAAGAACAGCAAAAGAAACAAGAAGAACGAGAAAAAAAAACAAGAAGAAGGAGAAAATAAACAAGAAAAGAAATAAGAAGACCGAGAAAAGAAACAAGAAGAGACTACAGCAGTGGCAGGAAAATCTGCAACAGTGGCAGCTCAAACAGCAAAATAAACAAGCAGAGAGACTACAGCTGTAGTTGGAGGAGAAAGAAAATAAACAAGAACAGAGACTACAGCAGTGGCAGAAAAACCAGCACCAGTGGTAACTGGAACAAGAAATGAAACAAGAAGAAAGACTCCAACAGTTGAGAGAAAGCCAGCACACACAAAT
>NW_013805411.1:0-1064 GCF_000517525.1 Limulus polyphemus | reverse complement strand
TTGTTGTTTTGTGTGTGTGTGTTCATTCCGTTGTGGAATACAGAGTTGTTTTATTAACTCGTTGTTGATAGAGAATGCTGGAAAGTGGCACCCCAGTCCTAAGCACACTAGCGCGCGCGTACACACAGAGCAATGTGTTTGCATGCATGTCAGAAGTAGGATCGTGTGACAGGATAGCGCGAACCTTTAATGAATCAATTGGGCCTCTGGAAACTTTTTCAATTGGTCTACAAGTCACCCTTCCTTCAGCATCTTGCCTTTTTCTACTCATCTCATTTTCGGAAAATCTGGTGTTATAGGCCTATTTCCTATCACTTATAGACGCGGCTGCTGAATTTAGTTTTCTACACCAGCTAATATCGGCAGTAGATTTTTTTTTATTTGCATTTAAATTTCATCTCATTTTATTGATCATTTCGCTGTCCCTTTATAACCTGGCTTAATTAATACGTGTATTTATTTCAATTAGAAGTCCTACTACTTCCTCACCTGTTCCTGCTCTTCTTATGTTCAAAGAACGTGTTGTTTTGTTTTTCTAAAAAAAAAAAAATGTGTGGAGATCGATCAACCTACATTTCAAGACTGCCATGGGGGAAATAAATCTCTGATGGTTATAGAAACAAAATATATAAAGGAAACGGGGTGTGTGTGCTTCAAACTTCAAGAGCTACTGTCGCACTACTCTCGCTCGCTGCCCTTCACGAGTTCCAACCAAGTTCTGCTAAAAGAGGTTTGCTTCAAGTTTCGAATTTCTTGCTATATTTTCAATTTTGCCCTTACTCTCTTGGTAACTTTCTTACTTATCTCTTCCGATTGATAGCGAACATTTTTGTCATTGTTGATGTTGTTGGAAAATTATTTCTACTTACTTGGTAGTTTTTGTTTTTAAATATTTGTGACCTGTTGTTGGTGTCTCTTCTGTGAAGTTAATCTTTGTGACTATTTCTGACGGCAGCGTTTCTAAAGAAGGTAGTTTTATAAAGAAACTCTTCACGAAAATTTTGTAAGGAAACTCGAAAATTTTTGCATGTCGCCTTTTCTTATTAGCAGAAAGGGAACTACAA
>NW_013805410.1:0-524 GCF_000517525.1 Limulus polyphemus | reverse complement strand
AATCGCCTGTTCTGTAAAAAATTGCGGATAAAAATGGGTAAATGGTCACGCAAACCATAGGAGTGGAGGTCCTGCAAAATTATGTACCTCCACGTAGTGTCATAAGCCTTCTCAAGATCAAAGAACACAGAAACAAGGTGTTCTCTCTTGAGAAAGGCTTCCCTAATCGACGTTTCAAGTCAAATCAGATGGTCCATGGTGGATTGCTGTCGACGGAACCCACATTGGGTGGGTGAGAGGATCATGTTTGATTCCAGGAACTAAACAAGACAACTAGTCAAAGCGATGGGACGATAATTAGAAGGAATCTTGGGATCCTTCCCAGGTTTGGAGAAAGGAGGACAATAGCCTGGCGCCAAGCATCTGAAAAAATATGCTCCTGCCAGATCCGGTTAAAAATAACCAGAGGAATAACAAGAGAGGCAGGAGAGAGATGGTACAACATCTCATAATGAACATCATCAGGTCCGACCGATGTACTGCCAGATCGATGAAGAGCAAGTTTGAGTTCCACCACTGTAAAG
>NW_013805409.1:0-527 GCF_000517525.1 Limulus polyphemus | reverse complement strand
TCCCAGGCTAATTGGTGAAATAATCCATCAAATGTACCTATTTCCAGCACGAGTTTGGGGCAAAGAACCAGCAATGGTATGCCAACTTGATATAACTTCATTGGAGCACATCCCTTATGCTTAGGTCCCCTTTTAGCACAACATGTACTGCATGTCCTTCACCATTCTTCCACATCTTGCTTCATACCTATCCAATAAAATCTCTGTCGTAGGTGACTCAATGTGTCTTTAACTCCGAGATGTCCTCCTGTTAAACTATCGTGGTATTGATGCAGCACAACTTCCCATAACTTTCTCGGTATAACTGGTTGGCAGGTCGTCACTTTCCCATCTGCAGTTTCCCATCTCTGGACAAGAATACCACCTTCAAATTTCAACTGGTCCCATTGTGCATAATAGTTCTTTGTCACAGGGCTCAAGCTAGACACCTTCTCCCAAGAAGGGTGCAAAACACTTGCTTTTAGAAAATCAATTATTGGTTTCAAATCTTGGTCTTTCTCCTGCTCTGCTTTAATATCCATACCTGG
>NW_013805408.1:0-528 GCF_000517525.1 Limulus polyphemus | reverse complement strand
GGCTCAGTCCTAAGCAAAGACAGTGTTCATGATCACGAAGAATCTGAAGAGACACTATGAAACCAATCAAGACAAATCTCTGCCAACAACATATGGGAGATCTATATCAAGTGAGATTGAGAAGAAAAAAATAACATTTCCATGTTTGTGCTTGAAGATCAAACTACATAAATAACGCCAGTCTCCTTGCAAGCTGACATGTTAACATCTAAGATAAAACGTGGAATTTATTTTCCTTTGCAGAATCCTTCTGTACAGAAAGGAAATGGGTTTGTATAGGTTGATATAACTATATCAACCAGAAAAACTGTTCACATCACATGAGTGAATTTACATGACTTATATGAAACACACATACACGTTTTTAAATCTTTATTTTTCGTTTCTTTATTTCAGGTTTTGGAACGTAAGCGAAATAGGAATATTGTTGAGGAAAAATATTGATTGAAACTTTTAGTGAATCTGGAGTTAAATGTTTTACTTAATAACAAATAACCATATAAAGTGACAGAGCAAAGTAAAGGTCCC
>NW_013805407.1:0-969 GCF_000517525.1 Limulus polyphemus | reverse complement strand
ATAAAATTGATACATCTTTTAATGTTTTCAAAAATAAAATAAAGAAGGTGCAAGAACAATTTATTATCACTCCTATTGATAATGCAGCTTGCAACCTCGGTTTTATTTGTAAAAAAGTGTCTGCTCAAATTCTAGTTAAAGAAATTAACAATTCAATTATATTTAGTAAAAGTACTTTAAATAAAAATAATAATATTACTGATATAAAGAAGGCCATAAAAAATAGAATATACATTTAGACTCTTCTTCTTCTCATCTGCCATTTTTATATGCAATTCCTAAATTGCATAAGAATCCCATTAAATTCAGATTTATAACAAATTCTTTAAACACAGTTACTAAATTTGTTTCAATTGTTCTTAATAATATTCTGGATGTCGTGTATGAAAAAAATAAAGACACTATGTTTAAATAACACAAATGAATATTTTTGGATTATTAAGGAACAAAATTCCAGTTTTGGTATGCTTAAACAATTTAAATGTTTCAAATACAGCCAGTTTTTTTGTACTTATGATTTTACTACTTTATACACTAAAATAGACTTAAAGGATTTAATAAAAGTGTTTAACTATCTGTTCGATGATTTTATAGACACAGAAATAAATATTCTTAAGTATAAATTTACTAAAATTCAATGTAAAAACATTCTTCATTTCTGTGTTTATAATAGTTATATTACTTTTAATGAACAGTTATATAAACAAACTGTGGGGATTCTGTTACATATTGAGAATTTTAAATAATCCAAAGCCGCATTAAATAATTTAACTTTTAATAGTTGAACTGTACCCTGGATTTAGTGTATAGAAATATGCCGATATTTTATTTAATTCACGCTAGTTGCCAACAAGATTGATTCACACCATTTTTGATTTGACACAAATACATTAAAAAAAAAATATATATATATATACACACACACACACACACACACACACACACACACACACACACACACACACACAC
>NW_013805406.1:0-527 GCF_000517525.1 Limulus polyphemus | reverse complement strand
GTTTAAAATTATAAAAAAATAATACATTTTAGATTTACAGTTCTAAATATCCCTTTAAATAATTTATTTATAGTTAAGCATTCTTCGATGCCTAACTAAACACTCTCGACCATAGGAAGTTCTGGGTCTAAAGTAGTTTGTAAACTAATATGATAAATAGTCCGTTAATAGTTTTCTTGTTAGTGGGGGTTCAAGGTTGGGATTTCCCTCAATAAGTTATTCTAATTAAAGCTCATATTAGATGCCTAACTGTTTTTAACTTTTTTCGATGACTATACATAATGTCTTTTAGAGTTAAAAGTTTGATTCTTTAATTCGAAGTATTAAATAGTTAAAAGCAGTTTAATCTGATCACACACTATGTTAATAGGCTACTCGCTGTCCTGCTTCAACGTGAAACGAACATTAATTACGCGGGTTTATTTACTATTTATTACATTAAACGTAAGCTGATTTGGGACAAGTTATGGGACCTTTCTTGTATAAACATCAACTACCATCCACCCTTCTTTCTGCAGCACTGTTTG
>NW_013805405.1:0-527 GCF_000517525.1 Limulus polyphemus | reverse complement strand
GAATCAACATGTTTTTTTTTCTGCAGTGTTCTTTTACATTTATTGTTAGCAGCAATTTATGAAATGCAAACCCTTTGTTGATTGGCAAGTCTAAATTATGACCAAAGCAAGGAATACAAGTATATTATATAAAAGAATTGTATACTGTAACAGCTGCCATGAACTTGCAGCTCAAATTCAGTGTTCCAACATATCTACAAATCCCTCCTTAATGCCATCAGCTGTTTTAACCTCAATATCTCTTGTTGTTCCTTTGACATCAGTAAACAAGTTCATATAACAATCCTACAGATGCTTTAATATTGTTGCTTCAGTTTCTTGATTTGTATTTCAACTGCTTTTTATGACAAGGTTTCCATGCACATTAGACTGAAAACCAGAGTATTACAGTAATGTACTGAAAACATTTTTTTTCTAATTTTCATTCTTGAGTGGGCTTTTTCTTGTGCATTAGCCATAGCTTTTAGCCAGAACTAAAAATTATGATTTCCAGTGGTGTTACTTTTACAAGTATATTTGACATTATT
>NW_013805404.1:0-638 GCF_000517525.1 Limulus polyphemus | reverse complement strand
TGTCTGGTTTAATAGAAGAGTGTATAGTACCGGACTGTACTACATGTCGTCCACTTCAACCAATGTCTGGTTTCAATAGAAGAGTGTATAGTACCGGACTGTACTACATGTTTTCTACTTCAACCAATGTCTGGTTTAATAGAAGAGTGTATAGTACCGGACTGTACTACATGTTTTCTACTTCAACCAATGTCTGGTTCAATAGAAGAGTGTATAGTACCGGACTGTACTACATGTTTTCTACTTCAACCAATGTCTGGTTCAATAGAAGAGTGTATAGTACCGGACTGTATAACATGTCGTCCACTTCAACCAATGTCTGGTTTAATAGAAGAGTGTATAGTACCGGACTGTACTACATGTCTTCCACCTTAACCAATGTCTGGTTCAATAGAAGAGTGTATAGTACCGGACTGTACCACATGTCTTCCACCTCAACCAATGTCTGGTTTAATAGAAGAGTGTATAGTACCGGGCTGTACTACATGTTTTCCACTTCAACCAATGTCTGGTTCAATAGAAGAGTGTATAGTACCGGGCTGTACTACATGTTTTCCACTTCAACCAATGTCTGGTTTAATAGAAGAGTGTATAGTACTGGACTGTACTACATGTCTTCCACCTTAACCAATGTCTGG
>NW_013805403.1:0-527 GCF_000517525.1 Limulus polyphemus | reverse complement strand
TACAACTGGACATTGGGACAGGAATTGGCAAAGTTTTGTAATAGCCGCCAAGATGACTGGGATGTCTTACTCCCTCCACTGTTGATGGCCTATAGGACAGCAGAGCATGAAACCACTGGATACACTCCAGCAAAGTTGATGTTTGGTCGGGAACTTCGGTTGCCAGTGGATCTGTTAACAGGGTGTCCACCTTATGAAGAGTTGCCTGAAAATGTGTCAGAGTTTGTGAAAGTGTTATCGGAAAGGATAGATGATATTCACCATCAAGTGCATTCAAACTTGAAAACGTCTGCTGATTCAATGAAGTTATCTTATGATAAGAGATCTACTGAAGTCAGCTTTGTACCAGAAAACAAGGTGTGGTTGTATAATCCCAAGAAGACCAAAGGGAAGTCTCCCAAGTTGTCATCTCCATGGGAAGGCCCATATGACATAGTGGATCGTCTCTCAGACGTGACTTTCCAGATAAAATGTGGTCGGCAAGGTAAGCCAAAAGTGGTGCATGCCAACAGGCTTTGGCATTATCT
>NW_013805402.1:0-906 GCF_000517525.1 Limulus polyphemus | reverse complement strand
AAAAGCGAATTAGATACAATAAAGGATGATTTATTGTCTTTTACACAAGGAGGATACATTAGCCATCGACTTAATCAGCCCCAGACAATGGCAAGCCCCTTCCAGACCCCGCAGCTAAACCCTAATGCAGACATTTCAGTCCTGTTAGAGGTCACATCCCAGATATGAATGTCAGTAATAGGAGTGATCCAGTGTGAAGGAAGCCACAGGAATTCGATGGGAAGGCACCGTGGGAAGCATATAGAGCACAATTTGAGCTACTGGCAGAGATGAATGGATGGACAGAGGAGAAGAAAGCTGTATATCTGGCAACGAGCTTGAAGGGACAACCACTGGAAATACTTGGACAGTTGACAGCAGCCGACAGACACAACTATAGAAGCACTGAACCCAAAACCAGTCAGAAGTCTACAGGGCCAGGTTCAGGACGAGAGTCCATGCTAAAGGGGAGAGCCTGCAAGAGCTGGCACAGGACTTGGAGAGCATGGCACACAAGGCCTACCCAACTGCACCACCCGATCTTCTCAAGTTGTTGCTGAGGGATCAGTTCGTAGATGCTCTGGACAGTCCACAACTTAAGATACAAGTGAAGCAAGCACACCCCTCTACCATGCAGGATGCAATGGCCAGAGCTCTCGAATTTGAATCCTACATTAAGTCCAGCACAGAGGTACCTAGGTTGGTACAGTCATCTGGATTCAAGGCCAGAAAAGGTCTGCTTTCAGAGAGGTTTGAGGGACTTTGCTGGCACTGTAATAAACCTGGGCACAAGACAACTCAGTGCTGGAAATTTCAACACGGGGGAGGTGCCACAGCAGGAAAGGCTGGCATCCAGAAAAATTGTTGGAACTGTGGAAAGCACGGACATTTGAGGAGCCAGTGTAGTAGGAATATTACCAACAAGTC
>NW_013805401.1:0-970 GCF_000517525.1 Limulus polyphemus | reverse complement strand
TTTTGCATGTAAATACGCAAGTACGCAACGAACGTTCGAATTTTTTTATGTACCAGTACTTCGTTCCATTTGGACTAATCTTCTCCCGTTTTGGTTTTGCGTTTTGTACTAGTACTTCGTCCCCTTTAAACGAATCTTCTTGAATTCTTTTATGACGGTTCGCTGTAACATTGCGCGTTTACTTACAAAATTCTGAATTTCTAGTTTTAGTTTTACGATTTTTGTGGTCGTTTTATGTTACTCTTTTTATGGCTTCTTGAAATCGTATGTGTACTGCACTGAAGCTTTTTGTTACCGATTGTTTCTCGATTTCTTGTTACCAGAGGGTCCTGAATTGATTATTATTCAACAAATTTTTTATGTAGGTACACTCTATCGTTGCGCAGTTATATGCAGAGTTTCACCTTTCTACTATTCGTTTTAAGGGAGTTATGGAAGGTTTTTGCCATAACTCCCTTAAAACGCATCGTAGGAAGGTGAAACTTCGCAGGATACTGTGGAACGAACTAGTGAATATACGTAGCAAAAGGTCAAGATCCATCAATTTAGAACCCTCTGATAGCAAGAAATCTATAACAGAGCAATATCAAAAAGCTTCACTTCAGTAAACATTCTCTTTCAGAAAGCCAATAAAGTAGTAACAAAATGGACCACAAAAGTCGCAAGAATGATAACATAAACCTAGAGTTTTGCATGTAAATACGCAAGTACGCAACGAACGTTTAAAAAAAAATTCGAGAAGATTAGTCCAAATGGAACGAAGTACTGGTACAAAACGCAAAACCTTCCATAACTTCCTTAAAACGAATAGTAGAAATGTGAAACTCTGCATATAACTGCGCAACGATAGTGTGTACGTACCTAACAAATTTGGTGGATAATAATTAATTCAGAACCCTCTCGTAACAAGAAATCGAGAAACAATCGGTAACAAAAAGCTTCAGTGCAGTACACATACGATTTCAAGAAG
>NW_013805400.1:0-567 GCF_000517525.1 Limulus polyphemus | reverse complement strand
AGAGGAGGTGGAGGGAAGAACCGAAGACAAAACCTCCTCCTTGATGAAGCAAATATCTTAGAAAGATTCTCACTGAAACTTTTAAACATTTTGCTGGTAGTTTTACTTTTTTTAGGCTGGTTGGAATTCATTGGCTTTGTGTCACCCTTGTGAAATAAATATAAAAAGATATATTAATATTATATTTGCCTGAAACAAAATTAGTCACGTGAAATATACAGAATCCTTAATTAAGAGGGAAACATTTGTGTTTAAGTATTCCAAAGATATTGATACTGCAGTTAGGAATACATAAACCTTCTCTCATTTTTAATATCAAGGGTGTGGTTTATAATATTGTGGCCTAGCAATATTTAATGTAAATATTAATCTGTCCTTGATATAAATGTATAATGGTTTGCCCTTTTTAGAATTTAAGGAAATTTTGATGACCATTAAAATAAAGCACGAAATTTATTAATTTTAGACTATTTCCTGCCCTTATGAAGATTTATCAATATCAATTTACGTTCATCTTAAATTTACAACTATGTGCACTTCGTGTACGTAACAACCGAAAATAAAAAC
>NW_013805399.1:0-526 GCF_000517525.1 Limulus polyphemus | reverse complement strand
TGTCCTTGCTCCCCACAGTTCCAACAACTTTTCTGGATACCAGCCTTTCCTGCTGTGACACCTCCCCTGTGTTGAAGTTTCCAGCATTGAGCTCTCTTGTGCCCAGGTTTATTATAGTGCCAGCAAAGTCCCTCAAACCTCTCTGAAAGCTGACCTTTTCTGGCCTTGAATCCAGATGACTGTACCAATCTTGGTACCTCTGTGCTGGACTTAACGTAGGATTCAAATTCGAGAGCTCTGGCCATTGCATCCTGCATGGTAGAGGGGTGTGCTTGCTTCACTTGTATCTTAAGTTCTAGACTGTCCAAGGCATCTAAAAACTGATCCCTCAGCAACAACTTGAGGAGATCGGGTGGTGCAGTTGGGTAGGCCTTGTGTGCCATGCTCTCCAAGTCTTGTGCCAGCTCTTGCAGGCTCTCCCCTTTAGCACGGACTCTCATCCTGAACCTGGCCCTGTAAACTTCTGACTGATTCTGGGTTCCGTACCTGAGTTCTAGAGCCGACACCAGTGTTCTATAGTTGTGTC
>NW_013805398.1:0-527 GCF_000517525.1 Limulus polyphemus | reverse complement strand
AACAGGTGACGTTGTGTTCCAAGTTTTTCTTTATAAAATTATTATACCAGGTGACGTTGTGTTCCAAGTCTTTCTTTATTGAATTATTATACCGGGTGATATTGTGTTCCAAGTGTTTGTTTATAAAATTATTATAACACTTGACGTTGTGTAACAAGTCTTTGTTTATAAAATTATTATACCAGGTGACGTTGTGTTCCAAGTCTTTGTTTATAAAATTATTATAACAGGTGACGTTGTGTTCCAAGTCTTTGTTTACAAAATTATTATAACAGGTGACGTTGTGTTCCAAGTCTTTAGTTATAAAATAATTATACTAGGTAACGTTGTGTTAGAGGTCTTTCTTTATAAAATTATTATACCAGGTAACATTCTGTTCTAAGTCTTTGTATATAAAATTATTATAACAAGTGACGTTGTGTTCCAAGTCTTTTTTTATAAAATTATTATAACAGGTGACGTTGTGTTACAAGTCTTTGTTAATAAAATTATTATAACAGGTGATATTGTGTTCAAAGTCTTTGCTT
>NW_013805397.1:0-722 GCF_000517525.1 Limulus polyphemus | reverse complement strand
TAAATATTGTTAAAAGATATTATAGTATCTGAAGAGTCACTAAAAGTGAGTCTGCCTTAGCCCTTGCTATAAAGAAAGTTGTGCTAACTATTTCAAGACAGTAATTTGCACTCAGTATTTCAAAGTTTCACAAAAAGAAAAGTTGTAGTTTTGAATATCAAATGTAATGTAGTGATAATTAGTTTTGTATTTCCAAACATTTTTAAGTGTGCATATATATAAATCTTAAAAATCAAAAGACTTAGCTTCTTGATTATTTTATTTCAAAAATTATGTTTAAAGACACAAAAATGAATAATAACAGGAGACAATTCCCATTTATGCCTTAGAAACTGTAAGAATTAATAAGACATTCCACTGAAATGCAACATTTCTAGTAAGTATGTATTATCATTCACAATGTGTGTTGGAAAAAATGGTCTGGACTGGCTGTAAAAATACAAAAAAAAATTTGGATTTGTTACCATATATATATGTATATATACACCCTAACCTCTAGATAAAGTTTTAGGGGGAAAAAATGCATATTTGGAAAAGTATGGTAACAAATGTATTTAGTGTTACAATACATTTATTTGTACAAGGGTCTACTCTCATTGTTCAATAGCCCTTGTCAGAACTAATGATAAGAACAAAACTACCTAAAACTTCCTTATTGTTTTTAAAAAGGTGAATTGAAAAAGCTTATAAAACAACAAAAATGTTGGCTCTTGCAATCAATC
>NW_013805396.1:0-526 GCF_000517525.1 Limulus polyphemus | reverse complement strand
CAAATCTTGGTCTTTCTCCTGTTCTGTTTTGATATTTATATTTGGTTCCCCTTCATCATCATCAACTCTTTCAGTCGGCTTGTCTTCAGCTTGATGGCACCTAATTAGTTCAACCTCTCTTTTAACAGTTACCAGAACTTGGCCTTTGTTGTTTCCAGTCGTCATTTTATCAAAATTAACTACGCACTTCCTCGGTAGTAGATAGTCCAATCCTAATATGCATTGGTCTTCAATGTCAGCCATGTATATTTTCTGTCTGTTCTTCATGCCCATGAGCTCGATAGTTACCCAAACTGGTCCCCACAACCTTACAGAATGTCCTGTCACACCACAGAGCTTCTGTACAGTTTCTGGTACTTCTTTGTTATCCAGCACCTTCATGCTCACAAGGGTTTGCTGAGACGCAGAATCTATGACAAAGTTGCACCTTTGGCCATCCAGCTTCCCTGTCACGTAGACACTATGTGTGCTTCCCAATTTTACACTTAGCTGTTGGAACTTTCACCATAGGCGTTGGTGGACGTTT
>NW_013805395.1:0-524 GCF_000517525.1 Limulus polyphemus | reverse complement strand
GTTTAACCAATCTTACTGGAGAAGTCTATAACCCGCTTGTTTAAACCAATCTTACTGGAGAAGTCTATAACCCGCTTGTTTAAACCAATCTTACTGGAGAAGTCTATAACTCACTTGTTTAAACCAATCTTACTGTAGAAGTCTATAACCCGCTTGTTTAAACCAATCTTACTGGAGAAGTCTATAACCCACTTGTTTAAACCAATCTTACTGTAGAAGTCTATAACCCACTTGTTTAAACCATTCTTACTGGAGAAGTCTATAACCCACTTGTTTAAACCAATCTTACTGTAGAAGTCTATAACCCGCTTGTTTAAACCAATCTTACTGGAGAAGTCTATAACCCACTTGTTTAAACCAATCTTACTGGAGAAGTCTATAACCCGCTTGTTTAAACCAATCTTACTGGAGAAGTCTATAACCCGCTTGTTTAAACCAATCTTACTGGAGAAGTCTATAACCCGCTTGTTTAAACCAATCTTACTGGAGAAGTCTATAACCTCACTTGTTTAAACCAATCTTAC
>NW_013805394.1:0-523 GCF_000517525.1 Limulus polyphemus | reverse complement strand
GGTCGAGCTGCCACTGTTGCAGTTTTCTTGCCACTGCTGTTGTTTCTCTTCTTGTTTCTTTTCTTGTTCTTCTTATTTCTTTTCTCATTTTTTTTTCTTTTGCTGTTCTTGTATTGCCGCCATCAAATCTGCTAAGCTGTAGTTTGATTTGCCACCTCTAATTTCCATCTTTTTTTTTCGTCCCACTCTCTGACACCAATTTGTTACGTCTCTAGTCGTTTAATAATTTCCCGTATAATTTCTTTCGGATGAAACTTTAGCGACACAAGTCCTTTCTTAAATAAAACTATTTTATTCTTTCTCAATACAACTTTGCAATACAATTAATTTCCACAGTCACTTTAACTTAAACACACGCTATAATTCACAAAGATTTACACACTTTACTTACAGTCACTATCACGCTTGACTCAATTGTCTATCTCTATCTCTGCCTGTCTGCAATTATCTATGCCTTCACTTCTTGCCAGTCTTATATATACAAAATAGAGGGCATCTGGCAAACATTCGAGCCTTCAGGAAT
>NW_013805393.1:0-527 GCF_000517525.1 Limulus polyphemus | reverse complement strand
AAGACACAATATTCAACGATAGTGTGTACTGTCAGTAAGAAAACACAAGATTTAACAATAATGTGTCCTGTCAATAAGAAGACAGAAGATTTAACGATACTGTGTACTGTCAATCAGAAGACAAGATTTAACGATACTGTGTACTGTCAATAAGAAGTCACAAGATTTAACTATACTGTGTACTGTCCATAAGAAGACACAAGATTTAACAATACTGTGTACTCTCAATAAGAAGACACAAGATTTAACGATACTGTGTACTGTCAATAAGAAGACACAAGATTTAACTATACAGTGTACTGTCAATAAGAAGACACAAGATTTAACGATACTGTGTACTGTCAATAAGAAGACACAATATTTAACGATACTGTGTACTGTCAATAAGAAGACACAAGATTTAACTGTACTGTGTACTGTCCATAAGAAGACACAAGATTTAACAATACTGTGTACTCTCAATAAGAAGACACAAGATTTAACGATACTGTGTACTGTCAATAAAAAGAAAACAAGATTTAACATTG
>NW_013805392.1:0-560 GCF_000517525.1 Limulus polyphemus | reverse complement strand
CTGCTGATTGGGTGATGTCTAGAGACTACACTAAAATGTGTAAATCGAATAATTCAGCGCCCTCTGTCTCACTACCATTGATGTAGCAATCGGAGATTTACAGAATACAACTGGATTATTTCATGGGAAATGTAAGAAATATCTTAATTATTTATTAACTTTCATATGATTGCTCAAAATCGTTTAGAAACTTGCGATCATTTTTTGATATTGTGAAATAATAATAATATGAAGAACAAATGAATTAATTTTGTCAAACAATCGAAAAATCAAAGTTATTGCTATTATCAATATTTCAGCAGCCTTAGCCATTGAGATAGGGGGTCTTGAGTGTTGTTTCAAGAACAAGTCTGGTTGTAAAATGTTTTTTGCCCGTATGTTCTATTATAATTTTTGTGAAATTCCTGGGTGATACCTATTACGAACCATTATCGTGGTTCATGATAACTGACCTTTCCAGTTAAAACAATTTTTAAGTTATTTTCTGCAGAAAAAAGGACACTGATCGAATAGTCATAAATGGACTGTAGAGATGTTTGTTTCCAAATTTCCACACCACG
>NW_013805391.1:0-527 GCF_000517525.1 Limulus polyphemus | reverse complement strand
ATACTTTTGCTTAAAAGTTTAAATAGTAGAACAAAGATTTAGAACTCAATTTGCGCATTTTTTTTCTACATGTGTTGCTACTGCTACACAAAATGAATAACGTTGTTCAAAATTGTGAAGTGTTAAAACTTCTAGGTTTAGAACATGGCTAGTCACAATATAGCAATCAACCAGAACTTTATAATACTTTAAGAAGAAAATTGTTATTTATTCTAAAAAGGGAGTAAGTTATTTTTCCAAGATAAACTTAAAGTAAATTCACATCATGCTTCTAATATTTACTAAGAGAACCTATTAATTTGCAGTGTTAAGCGAGAAGGAAGGTTATCCAGCTAGAATTTTGTATCGAAACCAAACACTTTGATCTGACATGGCCAAGTGGTTAGGGCGCTCGATTCGCAATCTGTGGGTCGCGGGTTCGAATCCCTGTCACACCAAACATGCTCGCCCTTTCAGCCGTGGGGGCATTATAATGTGACGGTCAATCCCACTATTCGTTGGTAAAAGAGTAGCCCAAGAGTTGGTGG
>NW_013805390.1:0-526 GCF_000517525.1 Limulus polyphemus | reverse complement strand
GAAGACACAAGATTTAACAATACTGTGTACTGTCAATAAGAAGACACAAGACTTAACGATACTGTGTACTGTCAATAAGAAGACACAAGATTTAACGATACTGTGTACTGTCAATAAGAAGACACAAGATTTAACGATACTGTGTACTATCAATAAAAAGACACAAGATTTAAAGATACTGTGTACTGTCAATCAGTAAACACGAGATTTAACAATACTGTGTACTGTCAATAGGAAGACACAAGATTTAACGATACTGTGTACTGTCAATAAGAAGACACAAGATTTAACGATACTGTGTACTGTCAATAAGAAGACACAAGATTTAACGATACTGTGTACTGTCAATAAGAAGACACAAGTATTTAACGATACTGTGTACTGTCAATAAGAAGACACAAGATTTAACGATACTGTGTACTGTCAATAAGGAGATAAAGATTTAACAATACTGTGTACTGTCGATAAGAAGACACAAGATTTAATAATACTGTGTACTATCACTAACAAGCCACAAGATTAACTA
>NW_013805389.1:0-526 GCF_000517525.1 Limulus polyphemus | reverse complement strand
TATCCTTCATAACACCGTTAAGGTTATTCCCATTTAAATTATACTTATAATTCAAATTATGATAACCCACATGCATTATCTTGAATTTATTATAAATAGAATCCATCTGCCATTTATTTGCCAAACTCACTAAACAATCTAAATCCTTTTGTAAATCAGCAGCATCCTCTTCACAACTAGCAACACCCAAGACCTTAATATCATCTGCATATTTAAGTAACTTACTGACTATTCCTTCATCTATGTCATTGATGTAAATCAAAAATACCAAAGGTCTTAAGACTGATCCCTGAGGTACCCCACTTGTGACATTAATCCAGTTTAACTGAACTCCATTTGTAACAACCTTCTGCTTTCTTCCATCCAGTCACTCTTCTATCCAATTTGCTAACTTATCCCCCATACCTACAGGGATAATATTTTTTACAAGCCTTTTATGTGGCACTTTGTCAAATGTTTTCTGAAAATTCAGATACACCAAATCTACACCCTCTCTACATAAGCAGTAACCTATTCAAAGAATGTC
>NW_013805388.1:0-528 GCF_000517525.1 Limulus polyphemus | reverse complement strand
TTCCGTTTATCATGTCAGTAATCAACAACACAGTGGTAAAGTTTCTCAGTTCCCTTTGTCCTGTCAGTAACACAATAACACAGCGGAAGAGTTTCTCAGTTCACTTTGTTTTGTCAGTAACTCAACAACACAGCGGTAGAGTTTTTCAGTTCACTTTTTCCTGTCAGTAACTCAACAACACAGTGGTAGAGTTTCTCAGTTCTCTATGTCTTGTCAGTAACACAACAACACAGTTTTATGGTTGTTTGTCAGTACCCTTTGTCCTGTCAGTAACTCAAAAACACAGCGATAGATATTTTCAGTTCCCGATGTCCTGTCAGTAACACAACAAGACAGTTGTTTGGTATATTCTCAGTTCATTTTCTCTTGTCAGTAACTCAACAGCACAGTGGTAGGGTTTCTCAGTTCCATATGTCCTGTCAGTAACTCAACAACACAGTGGTGAAGTTTATCAGTTCCCTTTTCCCTGTCAGAAACTCAACAACACACTGATACAATTTCTCAGTTCCCTATGTCCTGTCAGTACCA
>NW_013805387.1:0-2605 GCF_000517525.1 Limulus polyphemus | reverse complement strand
GCCTCTCGTTTCCATCTTCTTCTTCTTCTTCTTTTTTTGCTGTCCCACTCTCTCACACCAATTTGTTACACCTCCAGTCGTTAGTTAATTTTCCGTAAATTCGTTCCGACGAAACTTTAGCAACACAAGTCCTTTCTTAAATAAAACTGGTTTATTCTTTCCGAATACAACTTTACGATATACTTAGTTTCAACAGTCGCTCTATAACAACGCTATAACTCACGTCTCACGTGGCCAACAATATTTTATCGCATACATTCAATTACTCATTACCTTCTTCCGTCACGTTGTGAGCATCTTATATATACCAGACTTCCCCCAATCTAGTAGTCTCCCGATAATTCATGAAGGTTCAAGAAGGATGTGGCGTGATACTAGTCACGTGACCTCGCTAACGCCATTACTTTAGAAGAGTACCTCTTGCTGGTTATGGACACCTTCCACAGGCAGCAACAAAATGACAAACGTCTTCAGCAACTTCTGGTTTTTGCAAGTAATAATGGTAAGTTGATAAAATTCTTGAATATTGGTTAAATATATAATAAACAATATTTATTTGTACCTAATCACTGTATAAATACACATTCTTGTGATTTTAAACATAAGTAAAGAAAACAACCTCCTGTTACAACATAACAGAATGTAATCAAGGTTTTAGTTTTATACCTGAAATATCTCAGTGTTCTTTAGAATTTAGATTTTTCTCATTCAGGTAACTTATATGTTTCAGTTCTATTAAATTTGTGATTTTCCAATTATTATTTTCAATACTTTTTATACTAATATTAAGCTTTCTCGTGTGGATCCTTTTGGTTACATATGTATTGTTACTCAACAACTGAGAATAACCTAAAATCAAATATAAAAACGGAGATAAGCTTTAAATTCTATTATTAAAATACCTAAGTATCATGTCACATTTATTTATTCTAAAGCTTGCTCTTCTAGATTCTACTTCTATTTGGTTAGAATAACTTGATTAGACACACACATGTAAAAAGTTATTTTTTTACTTAGTAAAAAACAATTTAACAATTAATTTAACGTACTATTTAACAATTAGTAAAAAAATATCCATATTTCATTGTAGATTCTACTTCTATTTGGTTAGAATAACTTGATTACAGACACACATGTAAAAAGTTATTTCTGCTTTTTTGTTTTTAGTTATATTTCGTAAAGTATTTCTCTACAAACTGACAGTAGACAAGACTTTTATTGTAGGATTACTTGTAAAATATGCTACATATACAGTACATATTTATTTATTCTACAATCACAAAGACATATAAACTACAGGAAAATAGGCCTCATAATATTCTGTATTGTCTGTTTAATATTCAGTATATAGTGACAGACACAGAATATCGTTGAAAGTTTTAAAATATCTTACTTAAAATAAAATGCACTCCTTACCAAAACTAGAAGCCTTTTGTAAAGTGAGTTCCCTTAGAATTAAAGATATTATGAAGAACCACAGCAAAATAATCCCCTTTTCCATTGCAGTTTGGAGACAGTCTTCTCTTCTTTGCTGAAGTAATTAATAAAACATTTTCATATTAAATGGTTTGGCACCAACAGTTTTCTATTCTGATAATGTGCTTCTATGAAAAGTTAATAACCAAAGAATTTTTCATACATACCTACTAATTGTTCAAAGTACAAGAAATATGTTTAGTATAACATTTGTGGAACAACCAGAAACCAAGAATTACTTTATAAACCCTGTTATTTTCTGTTTGTCTTTGTACATTTTATTTATAATGTTTTTATTATGGATATACGTCATTTGCACTGAAAGTAGAATCTGTCATACAATGATAGTTTTTACAGAATTATATTGATCTATTGAAACAAACAAGAACTGCTTTTGGCAGAATTCATTTATTCTAACAAAAATGTTTTCATTCTTTATCATGATTTGAGATGAAATATGGATATTTCTCTTAGTACTTTTTGTTTTAAATAGTTCCTACAATATACATTTTTAGTGTTTAGCATTTTATTTTTGTCTGCTTTGTACACTGTTTTACAGTCTAGTGTATTTATTCTTAGACTTAAAAATTTTTGAATCATCCATATATCAGTATTAATTTGCATAAGTATGCTTTGTTTGATGGAGCCATATAGTATTTCTTGTACCTCTTATTCCCATCTTATTCTAAGAACATAATCACATTTCTTTCCTTTTCTCGTATAAAGCTTGTATTTTTCTTACTCTACTATAAAATTTCATTTCTTCCAAAATATCTTTACAAAAACAGTATGAATAATAATTTTCAAAATGTAAATATTGCCATGCTATATGATATATGTACTATAACTATACAACACGTACCATGTACTATGTGGTAGTGCATTACACAACACGTACCATGTACTATGTGGTAGTGCATTACACAACACATACCATGTACTATGTGGTAGTGCATTACACAACACGTACCATGTACTATGTGGTAGTGCATTACACAACATGTACCATGTACTATGTGGTAGTGCATTACACAACACGTACCATGTACTATGTGGTAGTGCATTACACATCGTGTACCATGTACTATGTGGTAGTGCACTACACAACACGTACCATGTACTATGTGGT
>NW_013805386.1:0-527 GCF_000517525.1 Limulus polyphemus | reverse complement strand
AAGCACACCCCTCTACCATGCAGGATGCAATGGCCAGAGCTCTCGAATTTGAATCCTACGTTAAGCCCAGCACAGAGGTACCGAGGTTGGTACAGTCATCTGGATTCAAGGCCAGAAAAGGTCAGCTTTTAGAGAGGTTTGGGGGATTTTGCTGACACTATAACAAACCTGGGCACAAGAGAGCTCAATGCTTGCAACTTCAACACAGGGGAGATGATACAGCAGGAAAGACTACTACCAAGAAAGGCTGTTGGAACTGTGGGGAGCAAGGACATCTGAGGAGCCAGTGTAAGAAAAATACCACCAATAAGTCAGCTTCGGGAAACCAGTAGTGGTTGGTGCTAAGGAACGCCCACCAACCTCCATCATGAAAGTCCCAACAGCTAAGTGTAAAATGGCAAGCACACATAGTATCTACGTGACAGGGAAACTGGATGGCCAAAGGTGCAACTTTGTCATAGATTCTGCATCTCAGCAAACCCTTGTGAGCATCAAGGTGCTGGATAACAAAGGAGTACCAGAAGGTG
>NW_013805385.1:0-525 GCF_000517525.1 Limulus polyphemus | reverse complement strand
AGTTCCCTCTGTGTTACTAACTAGTTCCTCTCTGGTCTACTCAGGACCCTACTGAAGTAGGCCACCACATGTTCGTTTTCACCCATTTTCTGAGACAACACTCCTCCAATTCTGACATTACTAGCATCACAATTCGGTAGGTATGGCAGTGAGGGATGCTTTAAAAGTGGAGCTGAGACCTATTTTGTTCAATGTCTTGAAAGAAAGCTGGCAAGAAACTGTCCATTCAAACTTCTGCCTTTTTTTTGGTCGAGTCATTTTTGGTCCTTCACAAACTTACGGTAATAAAGTACAGTGTCCCAAGAAACTTCTTAAATCTCCCACATTGTCTGGTGTTGGCCAATCATGTACTGCTTTCATCTTGTTAGGATCAGTTTGCAAACCATGCTCACTTACAATGTGATCCAAGTAAAGCACCTCTTTCTGGAACAAGTGCCATTTCTTGGGATGGAGTTTGAAGTTTGCTGCTTTCAAATGTTTGAATACTTCCTCTAGCCGGGATACTTCCTCATCAGATGTTGCTGC
>NW_013805384.1:0-526 GCF_000517525.1 Limulus polyphemus | reverse complement strand
AAGATGATGTTGCCTCGAACGAAAAAGATGGTAATTTGAGGGTGCCATATCTGGAGAATATGGTTGGTGGGGGGAGAACTTCCCAACTAAACTCTAAAATCGTGTGTTGCGTCAAACGTGCCACATGTGGACGTTCATTGTCGTGGAGAAGAACACCTTTCCGATTGACGAGTGAAAGGCGTTTCTGACGAAGGGCTTGACTTAAGCGTTCCAGTTGCTGACTATAGATCTCTGCATTGACAATTCGCTGTGGATTGAGGAGTTCGAAATGAATTACTCCTTTGATATCCCACCAAATACAAATCATCACTTTCTGCGGATGGAGTCCAGGTTTTGGGGCTGAAAGTGGTTTTTGTCTAGGACTGAGTCATTGTAGTTGGCGTTTAATATAGAGAATCCATTTTTTATCACTGGTGACAATTCTGTCCAAAAAATGGTTCACGTGCATTACGCGCCAGAAGAGACGAAGTAACATTAGGAAACGATGATCATCGTTGAGTTTGAGAGGAACCCAAACACCTTCTTT
>NW_013805383.1:0-524 GCF_000517525.1 Limulus polyphemus | reverse complement strand
CTTGTTTATTATGGTAATCAGCAACCAGGATGTATATTATCACCATTCTTGTTTATTATGGTAATTAACAGCCAGGATGTATATTACCACCATTCTTGTTTATTATGGTAAATAACAACCAGGATGTATATTATCACCATTCTTGTTTATCACGGTAATTAACAACCAGAGTGTATATTATCACCATTCTTGTTTATTATGGTAATCAACAACCAGAGTGTATATTATCACCATTCTTGTTTATTATGGTAAATAACAACCAGGATGTATATTATCACCATTCTTGTTTATCATGGTAAACAACAACCAGGACGTATATTATCACCACTCTTGTTTATTATGGTAATCAACAACCAGGATGTATATTATCACCATTCTTGTTTATTATGGTAATTAACAACCAGGATGTATATTATCACCATTCTTGTTTATTATGGTAATTAACAACCAGGATATATATTATCACCATTCTTGTTTATATGGTAAACTACAACCAGGATGTATATTATCACCATTCTTGTTTA
>NW_013805382.1:0-524 GCF_000517525.1 Limulus polyphemus | reverse complement strand
TCTTATATTCCGAAAAATACGGTATTCCGTCTTCTCTTTGTTGTTCAAATGTCATCGGTTGACGTACTGAAGTTGTGAGATGAGCGGCGGCATGTTGAAAAAGTACGACAGGCAGATAGTTTGTACTGAAGGAGGAACAGGTCTAAATAGTACCTGACCCTCCCAGGTCAAGCACAACACGACCAAATACTGACCAAGACAGAACAGATCTGTAATGAAAATAATTATAATGATAATGGTGTTTAAAGATAGATATAAATAACAATCTAATATGTCGATGAAAACTGTTTTACACTGATTTACAAATAAGGTATATTCACATAAATACCTATATAATCCTTTAAATTTCTTCCAACTGCATGTAATGACAGTTAATTGTCTAATCTGCTTAGTAGTTGCTTTGTATGTAATATCATTTGGTTCCAGCTGAGTATATGAACGGAGAATGATTATGGTCAGCTATATCCATATTCTCGGCCCTTTAATAACACAAAGTATGCATTCAGATTTGAGATAATAGTTTG
>NW_013805381.1:0-526 GCF_000517525.1 Limulus polyphemus | reverse complement strand
ATTATGAGATGTTGCACCATCTCTCTCTTGCCTTTCTTGCTATTCTTCTAGTATTTTTAACTGGATCTGGCAGGAGCATATTTTTCTTGATGCTTGGTGCCAGGCTATTGTCCTCCCTTTCTCTAAACCTGGGAAGGATCCCAAGATTCCTTCTAATTATCGTCCCATCGATGTTCTATGCTCAGGATCTATCATGCTCTCATTCAATCCAAACTGGACTATGGGTCTGCCACGACCTCGGCCTTGAAGTTGCTGGACCCCATTCACCATCTGGGGCTTCAGCTCTGCACTGGGGCTTTTCACACTTCTCCAAGCCAGAGTTTGTACACTGAGTCCCACGAACCTCCTCTTCACCTCCATCGTTTGCAACTTTTTTAACAATATGCTACCAAGCTTCAATTCTTACCACGGCATCCCACCTGGGGTTGTGTCTTTCCTCCTTGGTGGGCAATGCTCTTTCAGAACAGATGATCTGCTATTCCTCCCTTTGGCCTTTGTATCCAGGCACAACTGGCTGAATTGGGTC
>NW_013805380.1:0-527 GCF_000517525.1 Limulus polyphemus | reverse complement strand
CATGTTGTGCTAAAGGGGACCCAAGCATAAGGGACGTGCTCCATTGAAGTTATATCAAGTTGGTGCACCAATGGAAAGAGTAGCCATTGACATTGCTGGACCTCTGCCCCAAACTCGTGCTGGAAACAAGTACATTTGTGTGGTGATGGATTATTTCACCAAGTGGCCTGAGGCATATGCAATAACAAATTAGCTATTAGTGATTATCTTCTTCAGATTTGGTATGCCATATGAACTGCATTCAGATCAAGGCCGTAACTTTAAATCAGCTGTGTTCCACGAATGCTGCAAGTTGTTTGGCATACGAAAGACCAGGAGAACGCCACTTCACCCACAATCTGATGGGATTGTAGAAAAATATAATTGGACACTAGGACAGGAATTGGCAAAATTTTGTAATAGCCACCAAGATGACTGGGATATCTTACTCCCTCCACTGTTGATAGCCTATAGAACAGCAGAGCATGAGGCCGACGGGACGTACACTCCACGCAAAGAATAGATGTTTGGTTCGGGTAACGTTACGG
>NW_013805379.1:0-527 GCF_000517525.1 Limulus polyphemus | reverse complement strand
CACGATATGAAATAATTATAATATATATTTAGTTTTAAGTTGCCCATAAATTATTTAAAATTTATCAAATCATGTGTTATAAGATCTGACCAAAATTAATCATTGGCGGTATGTTTATATCAGTCACGTATTTAAAATTGATATATAATTACCTGATGTATAATTTAATTGTTATTATTTCTTCCTACCCATTATAACAGTTGTATAATTGTTTGTTTTGGAATTTCGCGCAAATCTACACGAGGGTTATCTGCGCTAGCCGTCCCTAATTTAGAAGTGTAAGACTAGAGGAAAGGCAGCTAGTCATCACCACCCACCGCCAACTCTTGGGCTACTCTTTTACCAACGAATAGTAGGATTGACCGTCACATTATAACGCCCCCACGGCTGACAGGGCGAGCATGTTTGGTGGGATGCGGATTTGAACCCGCGACCCTCAGATTGGGAGTCGAGCGCCTTATCCACCTGGCCATGCCGGGCCAACAGTTGTATATGTAAAACTTTAATTAGAAGTTAAGTGTTATACG
>NW_013805378.1:0-942 GCF_000517525.1 Limulus polyphemus | reverse complement strand
AAAACAACGAACTGTTGCAACGCCGTATAGAAGTATTCACTTGAAGTTACTATATAACCATACGTAGGTCGGATATAATAGCTTTGATGGGTAGGAGTAAACATCAACAATATGTAACAATAGCAAAGTGGATCTAATACCAGTATGTTATATGATAGATAGGCAGGAATATCAACAGTATATATAACAATGGCAGATCGGATCTAATACCAGTATATCATACGATGGATAGGCAAGAATATCAACATTATATATAACAATAGCAGATTGGATCTAATACCAGTGTATCATACGATGGATAGGCAGGAATATCAACAGTATATATAACAATAGCAGATCGGATCTAATACTAGTATATCATACGATGGATAGGCAAGAACATCAACAGTATATATATAACAATGGCAGATCGGAAGCTAATACCAGTATATCATACGATGGATAGGCAAGAACATCAACAGTATGTATAACAATAGCAGATCGGATCTAATACTAGTATATCATACGATGGATAGGCAGGAACATCAAAGATATATATATAACAATAGCAGATCGGATCTAATAGCAGTACATTAGATGATGGATAGGCAGGAAGATCAACAGTATATAACAATAGTAGATCAGATCTAATAACACTGATGGGTAGTAGGGAATATTAACAATATATATCAATAGTATATCAGATCTAATAACACTGATGGGTAGGAGGGAGCATGAACATTATATAACAATAGTAGATCAGATTTAATAACACTGATGGGTAGGAGGGAGCATGAACAATATATAACAATTAGATCTAATAACACTGATGGGTAGGAGGGAGCATGAACAATATATAACAATAGTAGATCAGATCTAATAACACTGATGGGTAGGAGGGAGCATGAACAATATATATAACAATAGTAGATCAGATCTAATAACACCGATGGGGTAGGAGGG
>NW_013805377.1:0-527 GCF_000517525.1 Limulus polyphemus | reverse complement strand
GATGGTGTTGCAGCGAACTAAAAAGATGGTAATCTGATGGTGCAATATCTGGAGGATATGGTGGGTGGGGAGAACTTCCCAACCCAACTACATAATCTTGTGTTGCGTCAAACGTGCCACATGTGGACATCCATTGTCGTGGAGAACACCTTTCCGATTGAGTAGTGAAGGACGTTTCTGATGAAGGGCTTGATTTAAACGTTTCAGTTGCTGATTATAGATCTCTGCATTTACAGTTCGCTGTGGATTGAGGAGTTCGAAATGAATTACTCCTTTGATGTTCCACCAAATGCAAAGCATCACTTTCTGCGAATGGAGTCCAGGTTTTGGGGTCGGAAGTGGCATTTGTCTAGGACTGAGCCATTGTTTTTGGCGTTTGATATTCGCATAGAGAATCCATTTTTCATCACCGGTGACAATTCTGTTCAAAAATGGTTCACGCGCATTACGCGCCAGAAGAAACGAAGCAACGTTCACACGCTGGAAACGATGATCATCGGAGAGTTCATGAGGTACCCAAACACCTT
>NW_013805376.1:0-527 GCF_000517525.1 Limulus polyphemus | reverse complement strand
ATTTTACTAGTTCTCTCTCTCTCTCTATATATATATATATATATATATGTGTGTGTGTGTGTGTGTAGAGAGATAGAGGCATTTATAACAGTAATTCAGCCGTTGTGTATCTGAAGTCATTTTGTTAAAAGAAAAACTGTTAGTTTATACACATTAGCTCTTTTGATTTATTTAAATAAATTCTTCTATACATGATATTACATTGTAATAATTCAATTCTTGTTAAAAAACAACAACAAAAGAAAGGAATAGTACCTGATGATGACAAAACTTTGTCGAAACATTGTACATTTGCTGTTATGTTAAACTTATATTAAAGTTTTTCTTCATTACCCATTCAAGCCGTCTCCAACCATTATTAAAGGAATAGTATCTTCTGTTAATTCAGTCTCGGTTACATTGAGAGTTAGAATACAAGTTGGTCTTTTAAATGTAAACCTATCCTTGTACAGAGTTATCATCACTATGAATCTAACTTTCAAATGGACAGCAACTGCCTGTTGCAGAAACCTACAAATGTAGACGTT
>NW_013805375.1:0-528 GCF_000517525.1 Limulus polyphemus | reverse complement strand
AGTGGTATGCGTTAGTAACATAAATTTTGTGAAATACGTCGAAATATTGGAGGAAGGACTCTTGCCACTTTATTCCTCGGGTTTAGTGGACAAGAACACAACGTTGTTCCAGGAAGATGGAGCACAGTGTCACACTGCTGGAAACACCCAAAAGTGGCAGGAAGAAAATGGTATCCAGAAGTTGCCCTGGCCTAGCCAATCTCCTGACATGAACCCCATCGAAAACCTCTGGGCCATACTTGACCGGCAGGTCAAGAAACAACCAAAAAAACCAACTTGGAAGAGCGATCTACACCAAGTTTTGAAGCAAGAGTGGGCAAAAATCCCACAATCTAAAATTGACAAGATGATTCTCTCGATGCCCCAAAGGATCAACGAACTCCACAAAGCAAAAGGAATATCTACTAGATATTAATTAAATTATAAATATATCAATTCATGTGAATATGACTGAAAAATTTCATTTTTTCTGAAAAGGTGGTGTCTGTTTACTTGTGACCATGCTGTGTACATTTCAAAGATTGAAAT
>NW_013805374.1:0-525 GCF_000517525.1 Limulus polyphemus | reverse complement strand
AGAGCCAGTCAGTGTTAAAGCGAGAAATACAACCATAAAGAAAGGGCATACACTCCCAGAACATTTAACTGACCTCTATAAGAAGAGCATAGTCCATTTGTCATCATCACAGGCTCTTCAGATTAGAGAACTTTTGGTGAATTATGCAGACGTCTTTGCAAAAGGATATCATGACCTCAGCTGCACAGACCTTGTAGAGCACAGAATAAACACAGGCAATCACCGTCCAATAAATATCCCTCCGAGGAGAATAGCTCCGGCATAGTGACAAGATATGGAGAAGGTCATGGATGGCCAAATTAAGAAAGGATAGTCGAGGAATCAGATAGTCTCTGGTCAGCTCCCGTCGTGTTAGTCTGGAAGAAGGATGGGACCCAACATTGCTGTGTGGACTTCAGGGCTCTTAACAGTATAACTGAAAAGGACTCATACCCGCTGCCAAGAATTGATGATACTCTTGATGCCCTAAGTGGAGCCAGGTGGTTTTCAACTCTGGACTTAAAGTCAGGTCTCTGGCAATACTGT
>NW_013805373.1:0-527 GCF_000517525.1 Limulus polyphemus | reverse complement strand
AAGTTCCTATAATGAGATAAAATTCCTGCGCGCGTGTGTGTGAGAGAGTGGAATAATTTAGAGTGAATTTAACAACGGGGTATTTAGAAATTTATTAACGTTTTAAGAAATAATTACGCCGATCATACCAAATGTATCATCAATATACCTAACTAAGAAATTTGTGCTCATGCCGATGTTTCCATACTAATTGCCCCCCCCCCCGTGGCACAGCGGTATATCTGCGGACTTCCAACGCTAGAAACCGGGTTTCGATACCCGTGATAGGCAGAGCACAGATAGCCCATTGTGTAGCTTTGTGCTTAATTCCAAACAAACAAATCCATACTAATCTAAAACAAGCCTTCACCCAGGAACGTCGAGAGCCAGCACGGGCCCCGGGGAAAACATCCTCGCCGGACCCTCTTTCTCTCTCTCTCTCTTTTTAGCATTTTCAAGAATTTATTAAAAAGAAGATCCTAAATTAGAACAGCAACGAGCTCATAAATCAGACAAAATCATAGCAGCAGCCGTTTTTACCTCACAGT
>NW_013805372.1:0-527 GCF_000517525.1 Limulus polyphemus | reverse complement strand
GCGTCCCTCAACACCAACCACTACTGGTCTCCTTGTGGCTGACTTGTTGGTAATATTCTTTTTACACTGGCTCCTCATATGTCCTTGCTTTCCACAGTTCCAACAACCTTTCTGGATAGCAGCCTTTCCTGCTGTAGCATCTCCCCTGTGTTCAAGTTGCCAGCATTGAGTTCTATTGTGCCCAGGTTTGTTACAGTGCCAGCAAAGTCCCTCAAACTTCTCTGAAAGCTAACCTTTTCTGGCCTTGAATCCAGATGAGTGTACCAACCTTGGTACCTCTGTGCTGGACTTCACGTAGGATTCAAGTTCGAGAGCTCTGGCCACTGCATCTTGCATAGTAAAGGGGTGTGCTTGCTTCACTTGTATCTTTAGTTGTGGACTGTCCAAGGCGTCTACAAACTGTTCCCTCAGAAACAACTGGAGGAGATCGGGTGGAGCAGTTGGGTAGGCCTTGTGTGCCATACTTTCCAAGTCCTGTGCCAGCTCTTGCAGGCTCTCCCCTTTAGCACGGACTATCGTCCTAAACC
>NW_013805371.1:0-527 GCF_000517525.1 Limulus polyphemus | reverse complement strand
AAGAAAGGGATATTGGTGTAATAGTCGATTAGTCAATAAATCCATCCAAGCAGTGTGCTGTTGCTAGTGGTAGAGCAAACAGGATTTTAGGTTGTATGTACAGAAATATTGAATACAAGTCTAAAGAGGTTATAACTTCATTGTGTAGGACAGTAATTAGGCCACATTTAGAATATTGTGTTCAGGCTTGAGCTTGAAAGACACTGAATTGTTGGAGAAGGGTTACTAGAATTGTGCCTGGGATGTAAAGGGAAATTTTTCATATTTAACAGTGAAAATAGTGAGACTAGGGGACACAAGTATAAATTTTGGCAAGGTATGAGTCATCTTCAGCTAAGACAGTTTTATTTTTCTAACAGAGTGGTTGGCCTTTGGAATGGATTGCTTTCGGATGTTTTAGGGGCAGTAAATTTAGGTGAGTTTAAGAAAAAGTTGATAAGTATATGAATGATTAAGACAGGCTTTATTTTTTTTAATTTATTTAGAGGATGGAACAGCCAAAATGGACCAATAGGTTCCATGTTGTC